>NC_064288.1:14334195-14405554 GCF_019186545.1 Solanum stenotomum
TTAAGTCGTGTCCAACATAGGGACGCTACTAACTGAATAAGAATCCCGATAAGGGAGGATTATATCAACTCGAGCAGCCAACAATATATCAAGGATAACAACCCAAATACATTGCTTCTAAACTTTACGGAAATATGTCGTAAGTAGGGAATAGCCTTAACATACCTTTCCAATGAACGCTCGAAAGACCGTAGTTCCTTCATGAAAGTTGTTCCTTATGTCCTAAGCTTCGCAAACACTATATATACACAGCTGGTACGCACCTATAAATAGTTTATAATTAACCTTATATCGACAGATTTGCCATATTGCCCCAACTTGTCGAAACGTCCGTAGAAATTCATAAAAACAATCATAAAAGGGTCCTGAGATGATTACCTTAGTTAACCAAGTTAAAACCTTGAAGAAACACCAATAGTTACAATTTTATATCTTCAAAAACCAGCTCCAAACGCAGCAAATAGAAGGGAAAAACGATTGCCACGTGTAGGGATTACGTTTCTAGGCACGGGGCAACGTTTAATGGTAGAATTCGTCAAAACTAACCTTCACCATGCTAGGACTCCATAGGAACCCTCTCCTAAGCTTTTTTTTTTTCTGGTTTTGGAACTGAAATGAACTGATTCCATGGTTAAAAACGTTATATAGCCGACATACCATATTTCTTTACCCGACCCAGATTCTGCCTTGGCAGTCCCTAGTAAAACCCTTATAACTTTTTACTCGGATGTCCGTTTAATACGGGGTTTTGTGCGTTGCAAACTAGACTCGTAGACCTTCGATTTAATGGGTAATAGGCCTTCTAACTCTTTATATAGTGGGAGAAAACATCCAATACATTTGACCCAAATTTCAAAGAAATCTTTAAAAAGAAACTTACGATAACTTTCGCCAACTTTTATTTTGCCACTTACTTAACTTCAAAACTTGAGATAAAACCCTTGAACACTTAAAATATGACATACCACATCCTTTTTAATTTATTACTCACCCTCTTTGTCTTTCCACGAAGGTACGAGTTAATTTAGACGTTTTGGAAAAGTTGGGGTGTTACAGTATCTTGACGTTTAAACCCTAAACCCCTCAACCTAAGCTCGGGACATCATTTTACAACCTCAAACCAAACATCAAACTCAAAAGCTCACACGTAAGGCTCTAGTTTCACCTACTAGTTTCCTTTAGGCTCTAGCTTGGTCTTACTAGTTTACTGGGTTGGTACAATGAATTACTGAGAAAACTGAATACAGTATTGACCCACTTGTGATATGAACGAACTCTTGTTGAGGATCCTAAGAACCTGTATCTGCATCATTAAAAGATGCACGTTGAATGACATCAGTACATTAAATGTACGAGTATGTAATATAGCTGAATAACAAATAACTGAATGAAAGAACTGCAATAGATATATATATATACTCAACTGGATGTAAAAAATTAAAGGAATGAAATCATTTAAAACTTTACCAAAAACACTTACTCATCTCTGAACCTCAACATAACAAATGATATAATTAAATACATTTTTAACTTTATTTGGAAGATTCTCTAACCGATAAACACCACTATGAGCTACGTGATGATACAACGTCTCGCCCATACTGCCAGAACTGTTCTATACCTTGTTGGGGGTATAAAACACCTCAACTAAGTGGATTCACTAAGCTCTACCCGAAGGCACTTAGGATTCATCTTAAAAGTATGATCTTGTACCCATGTTAGCATACATAGTTTATGAGAAATGTGAGTTGTTTGAACTCATCCCCATATTGGTGTTCAATACTACTCCTAATAATATATACTCATGCTCAATGTTTAAAAGTATACTCTTCCTCTGGTTTGAGATAGTTACTCAAACTATCCTCTTAAAAGAGGTAACTGCTCTGAAATATCTCTGAACTCATTAACTCATTTAGAAGCCACAAATTTTCTTTTCTCAATGTAAAAACTGATACCTTTGGGAAAACTTAGTTCCCTTATATTCTTACTCAATTCATATAACTCTTTCTCAAAAATATATCAAAATCATGTGATATGATCATTGATGACTCGTGAAGTTATATTGCATAAACATTGATGGCATATCTAAATACCATACTACTTAAACATTGATGGCATATCTAAATACCATACTACTTAAACATTGATGGAATACTCGACTGTCATACTAATCATGTTTTAAAAACTCTTTCTCAAAACTCATCTTTACTTCCTCAAAAACTCAGTTTAAAACTCAAGTGTTGGCTTTAAAAAGCTTCTCAAGATTTATAACTTAAAATAGGGTTCATGCTGAATTATAGACATGAATGAATCAACTCAAAGATCTCAATAACAATATATAAACTCAATACTCAAAACTCAAGAACTTAGAACTCAACTATAATTCTCATCTCAAGAATACTCAATTCATAGGGTTCAAGCTGAAATATAGACATGAATGAATCTACTCAAGAATATTAATGCATAACATATAGCAATTCAATAATTAGAAATAGAATTTCAAAAAGAATCAGGAACTCAAGAACTCAAAATCAACTCATCTCAAATCTAAGGATACAAACCTAGATTACTCATTTACTAATTTGAAAGTAGATGTAGGGCATGAGGACGAACTAGTCCAACACTATGATAGCCTTACATACCTGAAAGAACAAGGTTCTTGAAGAATCTTGAAGAAAATTTGATTAGACGCCTTGAAACCCTAGCTTGAAGACGGACAATCAAGAAAACCTTTCTTGAGATTCTTGAATTAGTTTCTTGAAATCTCTATGACCAAGAATTATGATTTTCATGAGTGATTCATAATTGTATAGAAGAGTTTGAGTTGGAAATAATAGAATTCTTGGAGAATAACTTACCTTGAAGAAGAATCTTGAACGGAAGTCCTCTTGCTTGATTTTTCCTTAGGATTTTGTCTTAGGGTTTGAGAGAGAAGAGAATGGAGGATTAAAAGATGAAAATCTGATTGATTTGGGTCTTTAATTAGTCAAGAAATTCAGTTAGGGTTTCCTTAGAGGTAAAAAGACAAAAACTATCCTTTTTAATGTTTTTCCGTCGGTTAATCCATCACTGCACTGTATCAGGTTACTAAAATGGTCATAACTTCTTACTTGTAACTCGGATTGTTGCGAAATTGGTGGAATTAAAAGAAGACTTGAGTACCTTTAATTATATAGGTTAAGGGCCACACAACTTTTTATATTCTAAGAGATATGATTGTTTGAAGTTGACCCAAGTAGAATCTTACATCAAAACTTAATCGGTATGGAAGTTTTCAACTAAAAAAAATTGTGCTAGGGGGTTCTAGTTGTAATGACCCTCTTGGTCATTTCTGTGTCTTGCCTTCTGTGTGTCGTTTAGAGCATTCCTATAGCGACCCCAAGTCATTTATGACTTGCTGGGACTGACAGTTCGGTCACCTGGTCGTTCGTTTGGTCTTGGTGCGAGTTTTTGTGTTTTGGAGCTTATGAACCTTGAACGATCATTTTCGATCAAAAGTTCAAGAAGATGACATCGGAATCCAATTCTGATGATTCCATCAGCTCCGGAAGGGTCATTTTAGGCTAGTAGCATGGTCGTCTTGACTCCCGAGGTTTTCAGTGTGAGTCGGTGCGATTGGGCGTTTTAACTTTAAGTTTAAGCCTAAGTTTGACTTTGGTCAACATTCTAAGTAAACACGCTCGGATGAGAATTCCATCAGCGCGATTAGCTCCGAAATGCCGAGTTTGGTCTAGATTGACCCTTCTTTTGTGTCTGGAGGTTTTCGATATCTTTCCGAGCCCTTTTGTGGGTTTTGACTTAAAATGGCTTTTGGAAGTGGGACCCACTTTTTATCGAAATGACCTCTGATGGAAATTTCGACTACGCCGTTGAGTCTGGAATGTCGAATTTGGTATGGTTGCACGAGTTCGGAGCACCCCGTCAGAGTTTTAAGTTTTGGAATTATTGCAGATTTTCTGCAATAAATGCAGAAAAACCGCAACATATTCCCCAAACTTAAACCCTCATAACTCTCTCATCTCTCAACCGATTTGGGCGATTCAAAAGGAAAAGTTGTGAGATTTTTCGAGGACAACGCGTTGGTGATCTAGGATAGTGATTTGGAGTCTCCGTTTGAGGTAGTTTTTGAAAAATACCTGCTACCGCACCTTTTTTATGAGCTTAATTTTGGAAATTTTTGAGACTTGTTTTCTCAGCCATTTTAGGTCTGATTTCAGTGATTTTTGAGGCTGTCTTGAGTGATTTTTCGAGGAGAACATTTTGGTGTGGTCAGATTTTACTGTAGACCACCCGTTTTTGGTAAATATGCTGATTCAACTGCTGTCCCATTTTTAGTTCTTGAGGAAAATTTGGGTTTTGGTTGTATGTTGGTACTGTGTTGTTTTTGAGCCCCGAATTGCATCCCATCATGGAACACAAGTTCGGGGAGCTGTTATGAACCTACTTTTGGGGTTAATTTCAGAATTTCCTGCGCGGGTCCCACGATTTCCATTTTGATTCCAAAAATTGACCCATCTCTGTTTGTTGTGATTTTGGTGACGAAACGACTGTAATAACGTTGTGACTCTATTTTTAATAGTGAGGCAGCATTTCGAGGACGTTCGAAAAGGGAAAGCTCCGAAGGAGTGATTTTGGAGCGCGTGTGATCGGCCTACAGGTAGGCTACGGTTTCCCTCCCTTAGATTGAGCTCGAGAATGTAAATGCATGTTGATTAGATGGGATTTGGGTTGGGTAGTTATTGAATCACATATAGGTGTTTAAAAATTATGTTTTCGGCCTATTTCGGGAATTATCGGGTAACTGTGAGCATGCTTTGTGTTATTAATGGACCCTCCTCGCTATGTGGAGTGCTTGCATGCTTAATTATTGTTTATTTGAAGCATGTTGGGCCTTTGTTTAGGTTTGACTAGGGCTTGCCTTAGAAATACATGATTCGAATCCGATACGCCTTAATTTTGCCCCGACGTCTCTCGGCCGACTTAGATCCCTGTAGACTGGTGTGGCAGACTTGAGTCTGATAGATTGGGCCTTAGTTAGGCGATACTCTTTCTCCGACTATAGTTATCCTTATTTTCCCCGATGTTACGGCTTCACGAGTTACATCGGCGACACTAGTTCTACTTCGCGATTTGAATTTGATTTTTGATTTGGTTCCAAGGACTTACATTGATTGACTAAGTATGGACGGCGTTCCACAGACATTTATGAGTGTGGATCGATTAGGACTCTTTCAGCAGCTACATTGGCACCTTTATAGAGCATCCGATTTAAGTTCTGGCCTCTATTTCCCAGATACTTATATAGAGCATCCGGTTAGAGTTCCGGCCTCATATACTTGATACTTGTGATTGGTTACTTGGGTACTTCTGCTGAGCATCCGGTTCGAGGTTCGGCCTCCGTACTGTCAAATTCTACTAATTAAGGTTGAGATTCTGGTTCGATGTTCTCCGTTCTTGGGTTCTTATATGCATTTCTCTTGAGTTTTAGTTATTCTGTGTACTCGTCGGGCTTATGGGGGTCCATTCGGGTTTTTATTTAACTTGCGCACGAGTGTACCTTCTGGGCTTATGGGGGTCCAGTTAGGTGTAGTTAGCTTATAGATTACTTTAGTTATTTCTTTCTACACTCGTGTGCATTCCATTGTTACTTAGATTTCCGCTCTTGACCCTCGGTTTGTATTATTCCTTCTTTTCATATTGCCTTTACTTTTCAAGTTCAGTCGCCCTATGATGCCTATTGGGTACCTGTTGTTTTGGTACTCATGCTACGCTCTGCATCTATTTCGTGATGCAGGTCCGAGCACTAGTAGCCAACATTGATCGAGCTTGGAGCAGACTGATCCGAAGACGGGAGTGAGCACACGACGTTTTGTACTTTTTCAGTCTCCATATGTATATATAGACTTATCTTTTACCTTTCGAGACAGTCTAGTCTCTGTTGTCCACTTTTGGGACTTGTACTCATTTTTTTAGTAGCTCTGTACTAGTGACTTCCAGGTTCTGGGAGGGATCTTTATTTGTATTTATGTTTTGGTTTGCTTCCACCTGTGTATATTGTTATTTGCCTACTCTTGTTTAGTTTCTACCCTCAGACCCATTGCTTGTTGTTCCGGGTTACGGGTTGGCTTACCTGCCGGTGGGTTATAGTAGGTGTCATCATGACTTGAGAAATCGGGTCGTGACACTAGTGACCTTAATTCATATTCAAATCCATTTCACACTAAATAAATGGCCTTTACACATTTGAGAAATTTATGAATAACCCGATACGACCTTATATGCAAATAAAGAATAGTTTAGGCCTTAGCTTAGGAAATTTTGGGGTGTTACAATATCTCCCCCTTTGGGATCATTTGTCCTCGAATGACAGTTAAGCATGGGAGGGGAAAGAACTACTCTTACTATCTTCTGAACTTGCCTATTAAGGCGGAACTGAATCATACTATAAGCTTGGAACTTTCTATAGCACATAAGTCAAGAACGATATGAGTTTGAACATAATCACGCTTTATCTGAAGCTATTTTTACCTAGAACAAATGTATCTGGGTATGAAGTAAGAATGGAAATAATGCCTTGATTAATATGACTAGAAGCTTTCAAGCTCAGAAACACTTCTCAACTATATTCTCATTTTTTATGACTACACTTCATTAGCTACAACTCCTAGCTCCCCTGTCCAGTTACAGAAAGTTACTTGAATTAGTGAGGGGTATTTTGGTATTTTCCTTAATCCATCATATTAAAACGTTTTTTAGTAATATTTTAGGGTGAAATCTAATTTGGGTCAGTTTTACAAATCCTAAACTACAATTGGGATTTTGAGAGGAGTTCAAGAAGAGGAAAAAGGAGGAGAAAAGGAAGAACGAACAAAATCTCTTGCGAATTGAGGATTTGTTTCGCAGTATTGAAGTATGTAAGCTTTCATAGTGTTTGGGTCGTTCATCGACACACCAATCATGTGATTTTTATCCGTAATTTCTTTTTTGAGGTTGAATGCTTTGAGTTCTTTAGGTTTTGTGCTTCGTTCTTTGATAATGAAGTTCTTGTTGAGTTCTTGAGGTGAGAGTTGGGATTGAGCGTAGTCATTGTGTGGGTTTTCGATGTAAATGTTTTGGATTATGAGAACTCGTGTATTTTGACCTTAGATTTGCAGTGGGTATGAGTTGAAAAGATCGGGAAAATAATTGCGCTCGTGTCCGCGTCGCAGAGGCGCTTAGAATTCTAGCTCCAGATAATCACTCCCTCTCCGCGTCGAGGGGAGAATACAGAGTCCTCTACCTCAAAAATTATTTTGTGACCAAAAAGTTAATTCTATCTCTGTGTTGCGCCAATGTTCTTTAAATTGGGTCTTCACTCGTTCTTATGATCAACTATCTTAACCATCCTAAATCATTGAGAGGTCCTACATTCCAAAGCATAATTCTTGAATTCACATTTCAAATTCAAGATAGAGCTTAGAGTAAAAATTCAAGGGAGTTCCTTCGAGGCTTCTTGAGAAGTCTTTTACAATCTTTTAAAACTTGTTTTAAGACTTGAGTACTTGAGTTTGAGGATGAGTAGAGTTGAGTTCCATTTTTTCAAAATGAATATATCGGAACTAAGTACTCCTAAAAGTAAATGTTTTTATATTTAAAATGAGAGGAAACACCGATTTCCAAAGGAGTTCATGAGGAGTTTTGAGTACTGTCTCTTTTAAGAGAAATCTTTTAAGTAATAATCTCAAAGTTAAGGATTATGAAATGTTTTTAAACATATGAGCTAAGTAATATTTTGGGAGTAGTATTGAGGACCGATATGGGGACGAGTTCAGATAACTCAAAGTCCTCATAAACCATGTATCCAATGTGGGTAGAAATGGTCACACTTTTTAGATGATTACTCATTGCTTTTTAAGCATAGCTTAGTGGATCCACTTAGTTGAGGAGTTCTATACCCCGACAAGGTATAAGACAGTTCTGGCAGCATGGGCGAGATGATGTATCATCACAGAGGTCATAGTGATGGTTGTCGGTTAGAGAATCTCTCATATAGAGTTATTTTGTATCTTTACATACAAATTGAGTTATTAATGTATTTTTAAATACATTGAGTTGTTATCTGTTGCTTTAAATGCTTTATATAAACTACACTTTTATCATCGTTTTATATGACATTGAGTTGAGTATCCATGAGTTGAGTAGAGTAGAGTCGAGGTGAGTATGTTTCCTTTTTATCAGTTCAAGCTTCCAGGTTATGTTAAGTATTCCCTTTACATGCTCGTACATTCCATTACTGACGCCATTTGGCCTGCATCTTTCATGATGCAGATATAGGTAACCAGGATCATCAACCAGCGCTTCATTGATCTAGTCGAGTTCCAGATTTGTTTGGTGAGCCTCCTTACTTCCGGAGGATCCCTCATTTATTTTCTGTTATTCAGTTTGTTAGCGTCATCGGGGGTGTTGTCCCGACATCGAGGCTTTATAGATAGATAGACAGTAGTTCATGAGTCTTTTCATTTTCTTTTGTTAATGTTTTAAAGATTTGAGTTGCCTCTTTGGCTAGTGAATGTTTTATTTCTAAAATATTCTGAGTTTACCCTTTTGAGACAGTTGAGTAAAGTTACTTTTGAGTTCTTTTAAATGTTGAGTAAAGTCTTCCGTTGAGTATTGAGCCATGCCAAAGGTTCGCTTGGGGCCAACAATGGTTCTCGAGTGTCGGCCACATCCAGGGTGTAGGATCAGGGCGTGGCATCTCTAAAATGGTCTATCTATGAAGCCTCGTATAAAGATGAGTGTCAAAATAAGACTTATAACACCTTAAAAAACTACTACTAACAACTCATAAAATTGGAGTCCTCTGGAAGCAATGAGGCCTCACTCAAAAGCCGACAAAACGGAAGAAGTGATATCAATAAAACTCCTGTTGATGATCATGAACACCTATATTTGCATCATGAAAAGATGCAAGTCAAATGACATCAATACATTGAATGTACGAGTATGTAAAATAGCTGAGGAAAATAAAAATCGAACTCAAGAAGCTGAAGCAAGATACTCAACTGAATGTAATGAAATAAATGAGTAAGATCATTTAAACTTTACAAATACTTACTCATCTCTAAACTCAATATATTAAGTTATATGATAAATATACAATTTAACTCTATTTGGGAGATTCTCTCAAACCACTGAAAGAGTTCTTGTTTTTAAACATATGAGCTGAGTATTTTGGGAGTAGTATTGAGCACCGATACGCGGAAGAGCCTTGAATCCATAATGGTCGTTTGAAGTTTATCCAAAACTCACAACTTAAGTATAACTTGCAAAATTATCAATTTAGCTATTTCCAACTTAGCGCTTTCTAAATTTAGCTCTTTCTAAGGCTGGCTGTTACAATATCTCCCCTTGGGAACATTCTTCCTCGAATAAGATCACTCTAAAGTAGAACTAAGGGTGGAAACATCTAACACCCAACTAAAACACCCAACATGCAAAGTAACACAACATTTCAACTTAAGAAGTACCAAGAAAAGAATTAGTATCTTGATCTGGAATTTCTCCGGACTCAAAGAGATGTGTGTATCTCTTTTTCATATACTTCTCAGCCTCCCAAGTAGCTTCCTCAACAAATTGATTCCTCCATAAGACCTTGACTGATGCTACCTCCTTGGTTCTCAACTTGCGAACCTGACGATCCAGAATCTAAACGGGAATCTCCTCATAAGATAAGTTATCCTTAATACCAATGTCTTCAGTTGATATAGTAAGTGAAGGATCACCCATAAACTTCTTCAACATCAAAATGTAGAATACTGGATGAACTGCTGCTATCTCTGACGGTAGCTCCAACTCATAGGCAATATTGCCAATCCTCTTGGATATCTTGTAAGGACCAATATACAGGGGACTAAGTTTCCCCTTCTTACCAAATCTCATAACACCCTTCATGGGTGACACCTTCAATTAAACCCAATAATCCACCTCAAACTCCAAGTCTATTCTCCTAACATCGGTAGAGGATTTCTGACGACTTTGCGTTGTTTTCAACCTCTCTTGAATGATCTTTACTTTCTCCATAGCTTGTTGAACCAAATCAGGTCCTATCAATCCAACTTCACCCACCTCAAACCATCCAATAGGAGATCCACATCTTCTCCCATAAAGAGCCTCATAAGGAGCCATCTGGATGCTTGAGTGACAACTATTGTTGTAAGCAAACTCTATTAAAGGTAAGTGATCATCCCAACTACCCTTGATGCTAGAGTGATAACTATTGTTGTAAGAAAATTCAATGTAGTATTAAGCACTGATACGGGAATGAGTTCAAACAACTCACATTGAATCTCCCAAATCGATTTGACTTAGCCATTTTTGAGGTATTATCTCAAACTACAGAAAGAGTTTTTGTTTTTAAACATATGATTCGAGTATTTTGGAAGTAGTATTGAACACCGATATGAGGACGAGTTCATATAACTCAAGTCTCCATAAACCATCTAGCCATCGTGGGTAGAAACGGTCATACTTTTCAAATGACACCTTAATGCTTTTAGCATAGACTAGTGGATCCACTTAGTTGAGGTGTTCTATATCACGGCAAAGTATAGGACTGTTCTGGCAGTGTGGGGGAGACGTTGTATCATCACTTAGCTCATAGTGATGGTTGTCGGTTAGTGAAACTCCCACATTATTATATTACTTTATATTTAAACTGAGTTGTTATTGTATTTCTTTAACACATTGAGTTGTCACACACTGTTTTAAATGCCTTGTATAAATTACACCTTTATTGTTGTTTTACTTTACATTTGAGTTGAGTATCTATGAGTTGAGTACAACTAAGGTAAATGTTCTTTTCAGATTCCTTTCAAGCTTATGTCATGTTTAGTTTTCCCCTCGCATGCTCGTACATTCAATGTACTGATGCCATATGGAATGTATCATTTTATGATACAGACATAGGTAACCAGGATCAGCACCCATCGCCTCATTGATCAAGTCAAGCACTCAAAGTCAATTTGTGAGCCTCCTTACTTTCTGGAGGATCCCTTTGGTTATTTTTTGCTTTATTGCTTTTAGTTATTTCAGTTGTTAGGATGATCGGGGGTCTTGTCCCGACATCCCTCTTAGTATCTAGAGGCTTCATAGACAATTAGATATGAGTTCTTTAATCTTGATATTTCAGTTGTTTATGTTAAGACTTGGTCTGCCGTTTTAGCTAAGTTGAATGTTTATGCTTAAACATTTTAAGTTTAATTTGAGACAGTTGTTTTAAATATGCATTTGATTTTTGTAATAATGCTTAAAGTCTTTCGCTGAGAGTCTAGCCAGGCCAAGGGTTCGCTTGGGACCAGCAATGGTTCTCGAGTGCCAGTCCTTCCCAGGGTGTAGGCTCGGGGCGTGACACTGTGGTTTGTTTCTTTTCTTTCCATAACACCTAGGACTTGCCTATCTTGACCATGTACCCTATAACTGACCTTCTAGTAAGTGGGTATGAAGCCCAATCAGCATCACAAAATGCAGAGACTTAGGAACTAGCCAGTAATAAGCCTTGACTGGGTTTCTTTTTTAAGTATCTCACCACTCTCAATGCAATATTCATATGTGACTTCTTTGTTTGCTGTAGAAATTGACTCAAAGTTTGTGTGCTAAATGATATGTCTGGCCTTGTCATGTTAAGATACACAACTTCCCAATAAGTTTTTGATATATTATCCGATCTGCCAATGAATCCTCATAATCATCTCTCAATTTTACCTGCTCATCATATTTTCTTGATGTTAACTTAACATTGACATCAATAGGGGTTCATACAGGCTTGGTTGTTGTCATACCAAACTCAGCTATAAGCTCAAGAGCATACTTCCTTTGATGCATCAATATACCATTTGCTGATCTACTAAACTCAATACCTAGGAAATACTTTAGTTCACCTAGGTCCTTCATCTTGAAAGCCTTTTGTAGTGCCTGTTTAGTGTCTTCTATTAATTCAAGACTGCTGCCAGTAATTAACATGTCATCTACATAAACTAGCACAATACATATTCCAACTTCTGACTTGTTGATGGCAATGAGTAATCATACTAACTTTGTTTGAACTTAAGACCAACAAGAGCTTCAGTCAGGTTGTGATTCCACTGTCTTGGAGCTTGCTTGAGCCCATACAGTGACTTTGTTAGTCTGCAAACCTGCTCCCCTTGACTGACAAAGCCTTAAGGGAGCTGCATATATATTTCATCCTCTAGATCACCCTGCAAGAAAGCATTAAAGACATTCATCTGATGAATATTCCAATGCCTTGAAGATGCAAGAGAAACAATGGATCTCACTGTCACCATCTTAACAATTGGTGAGAAAGTTTCCTTGTAATCAATACCCTCTTGTTGGCTATACCCCTTAGATACCAACCTGGATTTAACCCTCTCAACTTCTCCTGTAGATTTGTATTTAATTTTATATATCCACATGCACCCTATAAGTTTCTTTCCTTTTGGTATATCTGTGATCTCCCAAGTGTTGTTGTCTTCTAAGGCATGAATCTCAGATTTCATAGCATCAACCCACCTAGGATCCTTAACTGCATCTGAGTAGGTACAAGGTTCTTTCAAAGATGAGGTAGCAATTATATAACATTGATAGGCAGGAGATAGATGACTATAGCTCATGTAGTTGCATAAGGGATATTTAACATCCTTATTTATGTTGAGAGAGACAAAGTCATTTATCTATAGAGGTTTGTGTGTAGTCCTTGAGGAACTTCTAGTATTAGCTGGTACAACCTACATAGGAACCTCTTGAAGTGTTTCCTCAATGATGTTAGTAGCCTGAGAAGTTGTCAAGGGATCAGGTATCTCTGAATCAAATTCTTGACATGGAGAAGCTAAGATAATTGTATCTTCATTACATCTAGTTGTAATAGGTGAAATGACCCAAAAAGTTCCTAAAAATGTGCTTCGGAAGTTACCGGAAACTTGTTTAGCTATATCAAAAAAATTCATTTCGTTTTTCAAAAATCCGACTTCATATTCTTGTTTAGGGGGTCAAATAGAGTGGGAAATGGGTCTAACCCAAATTTTAGAGCAACCGTATCAAAATCCAAAATTTCCAAGTGAAGCCTTTTTCGAGGGTCTACTTTGGAGGGTCATATCTCCTAGCACACAAATTATTGGGTGGCCCATAACATATCCATGGAAATCCCTTTGAGTTATCTACCTAACGCACTTCGTTTCACCTCATTCGGAGTTCGGACGAAGAAGTTATGCCCATTTTCGTAAAATCTGTCCGGCAGGAAATGCAATTTCCAGTGAGCGTTTTTACTGTTCACCCGCCTCATTTTTTTTTCTAAGTGTTGGACCATTTTTCCAAAGGGCATATGTTATTTCCTATATACCATTAGTTCAATTCCCATCTCTAAAACATTTCCCAAAACACCTCTCCCATACTTAGACACATTTTCTCTCAAGTTCTCTCAAGAACCCTAATCCAAAACCTTCCTCAAGATTGAAGAGACTCTTGCTCCAAGTTCCAAGCTTCCATTGAAGACACTCTCAAGACCTTCATAAGAACTCAAGGTATGTGGTGTTGAACTCATGGGTCCTTCCACCCATAGTGCCTAGACTCTATTCTACTCACTAATTCATGGTTTAAGTTAAGATTCATAAATTAGTCTTGTTCTTTGTAATAATTTCCTGCACATTGAATTTTAAACATGAAAAGTGATTGTTTTGAGCATGTTGTGACTCTAGAACTTGAATCTAAATTTGGAATGGATGTGGAGATTTTCATGTGGTATTGTGGGTGTTAAAAGGTGTTGTTGTAGGTTGTTCACTGGTTTGGCTGCATAATTACTACCCTATTTTCCATGCTCTTTGATTCCATTACATGCCTTCAAGGTGTTTGACAAAATGTCCAACTATGGAGAATTGATGAATCGATGCTTTAAAGCTTGAGTTATGAGATGTATGGCAATCCAGAGATGTGTTGATGACAAACTAAGCTTGTGTATATGTTCATTCCATACGTGAGATTGCATTAGAGCCTAATGGGAATTTCCTATATAAAGTGTTGCATGACCATGCCCGGTCCGGGGGAAAAGAACCGGACAACCATGTGAGAGGTTTATATCTCACCACCTAGGATGCTTGGGGTGTGACCAACATCAACCATGTGAGAGGTTTATATCTCACCACCTAGGATGCTTGGGGTGTGACCAACATCAACCATGTGAGAGGTTTATATCTCACCACCTAGGATGCTTGGGGTGTGACCAACATCAACCATGTGAGGGGTTTATACCTTGCCACCAGGGTGTCCGGGTGTGAACGGCATCCCCCATCCTAAGTTGGGGTTATAGATTGGTTGGATCATGCATACACATATGATATCTACTATTAGTATAGATTTACTTAAACATGTTTTGACTTCACTTTGATCATGCATCCTCATATTGTTATTCATAATGCCTATGAAACTATTTCTTGTATTTCGATTGTGTCCTTGTCTATTGTTGTGTTGCACCCCGCATACTTAGTACATTCCAAGTACTAACGCATATTTTGCCTACATGATGTCACCATGTAGGGACCGGAGCTACTCTTGATCCTTCTCTCCATTCACGTGGCTAGTACGGTGCTTATCCGAGTTTGTTGGTGAGTCCTCAATGATTCGAGGGCTATGTTATGTTTCCTACTCCTATGTTTTGAGACTTTAGCTTGCAATTGTATTTTGACTATGAGGGGAGCCGGTAGTATGTCATGGCCCCCGTCCTATCTATGTATGTAGAGGTGTGCGTTGGACAAGTATTTTGTAAATGAGCTTGACTCTTGTTCTATGATGTCATTTTGAAATGGTTTGCCCTTAGTCCCTATTTCCCGTTAATTAATGTTGATTGTATTTCCGCGACCGATGAAGTGTGATGACAAGTTTGAGAGGCTTGTTTGGGGTTCCTTCAGGTTCCTCATTTGCCATGTCATGTCTAGGCCCTAGGCTTGGGTCGTGACAATAGGAACCTGGTGAGGAAGGTCTGGAATGGTGAAATCTGTAGCCTGCAAATTGTCTAAAAGTATTGGTTGGCTATCAGTGGTGTCTGTCTGTGAAAAAGGGAACACATCTTCCTTAAATATGACATCTCTACTGACAAAGAATGATCTAGTAGTAAGATCAAATAGAATGTACCCTATGTATTTCTAAGTAACCCATATGAACTACAGTTTTAGACCTGGGGATCATCTTATCATGTTTAGTAAGAATCTTTGCAAAACATAAGCAACCAATAGTTCTGAAGTGTGATAGTTTTGGTTTCCTACCATATAGCTTCTCATAGGGAGTTTGAAAGTTAAGCACACTACTAGGTATCCTATTAATAATATGTGTTGCAGCTAGTACACAATGTCCCCAGTACTTTAAATGAATGTTTGCCTGAAATCTTAAGGCTTTTGTAACCTCAAGTAAGTGCCTGTGTTTTCTTTCAGCCACTTCATTCTGGTGAGAAGTGTAGGGGCATGATCTCTGATGAATAACTCACATCTCCTTAAACATAGTCTCACACACATAATTCATAAACTCAGTACCATTATCAGTCCTTATCACTTTGATAGTTTTAGCAAACTGATTATTGACAAATCTTAGAAACAATTGTATGGACATACTCACATCATATTTAGGCTTTAGCAGAAAAATCCAGGTCATCCTTGAGAAGTCATCAACTATTGTAAGAAATTATTTATTTCTATCAAACGTAGTTGTGTTATGAGGACCCCAGAGGTCAACACGAATCAAATCAAAGTTGTTTGAACTTCTTATGCTACTAGAAGGAAAAGTAAGTCTTGTATGTTTGTCATAAGGACAGACTAAACACTTAGACACTCTACATATACTTTGATTATTCATATCAAATATCCTAGCAAGAACTCCTGAGGACACATGTCCTAGTCTTTGATGCCAAAGCTCCATGTCTAAGGCTATTTTAGCAATTGATCCTTCTTATCAGTGTACATACATCCCTCTTTTCCACCAAAATGTTTTTGAGTGTACATACATCCTTCTTCTTTACTAATCTCCTTTACCTTTCCACTGTAAAATTCCTGGAAAACACAACAATTAGGAAAGAAAGTGATTGAGCACCCAAGTTCCTTTGTTAGTTTGCTCACTGACATCAGGTTGTACTTGAATTCAAGTAGATAGAAGACATTGGAAATGATACTTCTATCTGAGAATGCACAAGAACCAACATGAGTCACTTGTGTAGAGTCTCCATTAGACAAATACACACTCTTAGGAACCTCTAACTTGGTTACAGACCCTTTGATAAACATATCCAACTAAGACACCATGTGGTTTGTTACACCAGTATCTACAATCCACACTCTACTATTTTCAGAAACAAAGAAAGTTTTACCTGCAGTGTGAGCAGCATGTGCAGGATAACAGTCTGAAGAGGTAGATTCATTCTTGTGCTGGAAACTTTTGAGGATATGATCATATTGTTCCTTTGTAAAAGTACAGCCCTGAAGTAGTTGTTTGACCTTCATCTCAGTTTGACTCATTGTTTTGGGCACTTTGGAATTTTCTAACACTTCATCAACAACCTGAGTAATATCAGATTTCTTTCCCCCTATCCCGGAACAAGAACATTGATATTCATACCATATGAGAAGTGAGCTAGTTGATGGTGACCAGATGAGGTAGAGTCTGAGGAAGTCCCCTATACCTTCCTTTTAGATTTGAAGTCTGGTGGATATCCCATCTTATAACAAAATTCTTTGTTGTGACCCTTACAATGACAAAAGTCACATATCAAAATGGAATTCTTCTTGTATTTTTTACTTGTTCCTGAAGAAGTACTAGTTTTAGAGAACATAGCTACAGAATCTGCTCCAATTGAGTTTAATCCCATGTTGTTAGTGACTGAAACCACAACCTTTTGACACTCATCTCCCACTATCATAGCATATGCATGGTTAGTAGTTGGTAAGGGATTCATCATTAGGATTTGGCTCCTGGCCTGATGGTAAGACTCATTTAACCTCATCAAAAACTGATATAACCTCTGCCTATTCAAATGAGTAACAAATCCTTTAGACTTGTCACAATTACAAGATGGAGCAAGAACTAAAGCTTCAAATTCATCGCATAGTGTTTTGAGCTTAGTATAGTACACAGACACAGAATCCGTGCCCTGATGTAATGAGGCAATGCCCTCATGTAGACTATAGGTTCTAGATCCATCTATCCTGTTAAATCTCTCTTTCAAATCATTCTAGACTTGAAAAGCATTGGATGCAAAAGCAATGCCACTAAGTAGGCTCTTTGACATTGAATTCATCAACCACGAGAGTACAACTGCATTAACCCTTTCCCATTGTCCCCACAGTTCTTCACCAAACGTCTCTTTCATGCAGGATCCATCTACTAGCCTTACCTTTTTCCTTCCTAGTAGTGCTAGTGTAATGGAACGATTCCATAGGGTATAGTTCTCAACGCCGCTAACTCCACTAATATCAATAGGACTAAGGAAGAAAGGATGATTATAATTAATACCTTGTCCAGACAAAGATGCAACGTGGAGTGGTGTTGATGTACTTTCATTTTGACCATTGTTGAGGGTTTGATCCAGATCTACAACTGCTTTGTTTGTTTCCATTTCTCTGATACTTCAATCAATTACTTGTCGCGGAAGCAAATAACAACACAACTGAACAATAGATCCTAGTTTAGATTTGTAATTCTTCTGAAAAGATGAATCTGTGAATTGAATACTCAATTCTTTGATTCAACACCAATCGCCTTCCACAGAGATCACTGTGGGTAGCTCTGAGACCATGAACGTAAGTGAAAAACAAGCTCAATTAGCATAGGAACTCCATTAACAAGGAGCTAACAGTGAAGGAGAGAATCTCTCATATTTTGAGTTCAACAGACTAAGTAATACATCAGGGAAAGGCTAGTATTTATAGCTCATTCATTTTACAATGAGTAACTAACTTCTAGAACTTACTAACAGAAAGTAGTTATAACTAACTTTAGGAAAAAGACTAATCTACCCTTTATTAATCCTAACAACTTTAACTTGTACTCTTCTTACTTCATTATCAGCTCATATCTCAACATTAACATATGACATTTTTGTCCTTTTTTTCCTTCTGTTTCTTTTGAACTATAGGCATTCGTTTATCATGAACTTTAATAGTAGGTCGGAACTATTTTCCTTTGTTAAACCTCACACAAGATTTTTCAATATAAATTGTTGTATAACTTTTTCATACGCGGCTAGTTTTAATTATTTTCTGTATGTGCTATAGAAAATCATAATGATGATTAGGCACCCAAATGAGTTTTCAGAAAGCAACAAAAGAATATAATGAATTAATCTCCCGTTAGAAACCGATGTACAAGATGATGATCTTATACTTTTTATGGAACACACACATTTCGATAATAAACTAGTTAATTCAAGAAATTATTTGGGCCGAGGGTTCATTAACTGTGAAAAAGAAATACATGACTCTACAAATGATTTTTGTAAAAAATTGCTTGATAAATCTTGGCATAAATTGGATCACCAAATGTGGATCTTACCCAAAAAGAATTGAATTCGGGATCCTACTTTACTGACAGGAGATAAAAAGACAAGAGGGCAGAAGGGAAGGGGAGGAAAGCTATGTGCGCAAACGAGTTTGTACGATCGTTAGAGCGAGTTAGGAATAATAGCCAACCAACAACGACTTCACCGTCTAACAGTCATGATACTTAAGGGGATCGAGTGGAGCACTCTTCTTGGTTGAGGCCTCATCTTTTTCATTCAGATTCCACACCGATACAATACTAGTATTACTTTTTCCGTTATTTCTTGAGCTTTACTTTATATTCTCATATTACGATATTCTAAACTTTATTGTTTTATGATTTTATCTGTGGGATCGCGAAGATCATTCTCATATGCGCAGTTCTACAATCTACGAAATTTTCGAGCTCTTTTCTTTACTATACTTTATGTTATTTACTTTATACTTGTATATAAAAACTACTAATTAATCAACCTAATCAACAATCTAAATCGACAAGCCATGCCCTTGACCTCTTATAAATTTAATTGTACCATCTTTTTTGGTAAATAAAGCTTGTAATTAGTATACAGTAATTACATTATGATAAACAAATAGGTCATCCTAATTATTATAATACGTATTACTACCCTGTTAATTGCACAAATTTCAATTATCGGGTGATTTTTCAAATATAATGTTTTGAGTTAAAGGTTATATGCATATGCTACTCCATATCAGATATTTCTCGTAATAACTCATCTTATTTATTTTTCATTTTTATCAACTGATGCATTCTAATTGACAATGTTTTTGCTATACTCCTCTGTCCCTAATTACTTGTCCACTTTTCATTTTTTTGTTGTCCCTAATTACTTGTCCATTTTGACAAATCAAGAAAGGACAAAATATTTTTATCTATTATACCCTCAATTAATTAGTTTGAAAAAGATAAAATTTCTTGAAAATCTTAAGTTTTTAATTCACCCACTTCATAATTAATAGGGGTAAAATGGTAAATTGACTATATCAATAATTATTTTCTTAATAGGTGTGTCGATTAAAAAATAGACAACTAATTAGAGACAGAGGGAGTATTTGTTATGGGGAAACGTTTCCAATGAATTGCTATTGTTTCGAGATTTTTCATAAAAATCCTATACTTTGGACACCCAAAAAGCATTATTGGAGAAGATAATTACTACTCCCTCCGTTTCATATTAATTGAATTTTTGAGGCATTTTAGTTTTTAAGACTACTTTTTGAGTGTTCTTCCAATTTTACCCTCATTAATTAGTAATGGAATTAGTGATTAATTAATATTTAATTATTTTAATCATAAATTTGACAATAATTAATAAGGGTAAAAATGGAAAACTATGTTCAATTTATGTCTAAATCTACTTTTCTTAAAGGGTGTGAAATACCTCAAAAATTCAATTAATATGGAATGGAGGAAGTATTAAGAAGAAAAACTGCAGCAACCCCAATAAAACTCGAAATTTAAAAATTAGAATTGAGTAATAAGTGAAACAAAAGTTTGACTATTAAATGAATAAAGTATAATTTCAGGTCTCCACCCTAATTACATAACTAACAAAACTCAAAACCCCAAGAAGAATTCTCAAAAGTTGAAAACTTCCTAGTCCAGAAATTAAGACTTACACAAAACCAAACTCAATTCCTCTTATTGTTGCACTTCCAATCTCTTGCTATCTGCAGCCTCGTTTTGTTTTGTTTCGTTAATGGAACTTCTCTGGCTGATGTTAAGCCATTATTTTTTTATCTCTGTCGTAATCTTTTTACTAAATTGGGTTTCTAAATGATGATACATGTACAAGTAATATAGTACTTAAAAATTTTGATACAGTACACAAAACATATGTATTAGGTTTGCTAAACATATAATTGTGCATACAGTTGAAACACTGATATATGTATCACATTCGAAGCTTTAGGTTTGTTAGGTGTATCAGTGATGTGTGTCTGAGTGATACAATACTAAAAAAGTTCAACACTATACTAACATGTATCATATTTGGGTAAGTATCAGCAAATGTCAGATGTCTCTTTCCTCTTTCAAACTGTTATAATTACGGTCCAAACTATAGCTATTTACAAAAATTCCTCTTTAAGAGTGGTGCTTTTAGTGGATGCTCTAGAAGTTCTAATTATTTTTTTCCTAAAATAAATAGGTGAAAAACTGAAGATCTTGACAATACCTTTTCTTTGAGTTGAAACAATTTTTCTGTAAGTGCATCCATTTCCAGGGCAACCTTTTCTCAGGCTGCAACCAAATACAAGTTAGCTTTCCGTAAAGATGCCTTTAGTGACCAAATAGAGGTCCTTTATTGACCAAATTTCATGAGAATGGACCAGTATGAACCAAGCTTGTAAACGATCATCAGAATGTACGGTGTAACTGGTGCCTTCTCCCAAAACTTTATAACTATATATATTGTACAATGTTTGTCAATGACAAAAATAAAAGAATCACAAACTTGACCAAATAAAAACAGACTACTTCATGGTTACACTACTATTACAGGCAAACATTTAATAAATTACATCAAACTAAGTGGTAGGCAAATGACAAATCCTACCACTATTGATTTTAGTCTCCATCTTGGCATCAATTGAATAACATATGACTGCCAAATAGTGGTATTATGAAGCTTTCGCTAAAATACTACATAAATGTAGGAATAGGGAGCCAGGTACCACAATCACATGTACAAGCAGTACGGTCTGCCCTTCTGAAAGGATTTGCCACAACTGAATTCGTGGCCAAATATCTTGTAAAAATCTTATGATCAACTTACCTGTTCGCCAATCAAATCAAGACCGACAACAAGGAAAGTAAACCCTTGAAACAATAGGAAATAGAAGTGAATCCCTTGAGCAGATAACAAACTTCTGACAGAGGCTGTTAATAATATAAATGCAAGGGCAAGCTCTTTCCTGTATAAACGATTTCTCTTCCTCTTTCCCATTTTCTTGGTCATCTCTAATTTGTTAAGTTCAGCAAGGCCTGATTCTGATGATGACCTTGAAACAGTATTCTTCTTCAACAAAGATTCAGATTCATTTTCCACCATCGCAACTAAATCAGCTTCTGATGATCGTCCAGACTTCTTCGTAACAATCCACTCGTAAGAACTTCCTAACTGGAAAAGCCCTGATACCATGGCATTGAATTTGGTCACAGACATTGTGTTTTCAAATAAAAGATAGGGTACAATAAAAGGGAATGACTGTGGAGCTGGAAGAATATTGAGGACAGACATAAGTCCAGGCACATAGCAGACGACCCAAGCTGGTAACTGGGCTTCTGGGAGGAACATCGTGAGTGGGAGGATGATACAAAAGAGAGTGAATGAATAAAATGGTAGGATGAGCTTCCGCAAGAGGAAAAATAGAAATATTAGGTTGGCTTTCTTGAGCCAGCTAACCTGAAATGAGAAGCATATACAAGAATCACTTGAAAAGATATTAATGATCTTTAAACTAGGAAAAAAAAGAATAGTGTATATCCATTAAGCACTTAAGGATTCACACATTAAAATTGAGATGACACATTCCTTGATTAGAAGGAAAGCCTCATAAGTTTACATGTAATGAGACAATAAGGAGGTAATAAAAATTACTTCCCTTACGTATAACAACACATACAATAACCTCTCTTTGGATAGAGTAACATTAACGACCATCATTATTCAAGTTTTTGCCAAAAATAACTGACGACATACGAGTCCTCCAAAAGAGGAAACTAGGGTACGAAAATATATGGAAGAAGAGGATGATCAGAGGAATATGAATTTGAGGAAATAAAAGAAAAGTATGTGGTCCTACAGCTCAAGTGCTTTATACACCCAATGCGAAGATGTCAAAGAGAATACACACCCGAAGTCCTCGCTCTCTTATTTGCTATTGGCCTCCAAAGCAAGCACATAGAGGAAAAATGTTTCAGAAAGAAAAGCTTTTGAAAAGCTTACCCTACCAAAGTACAAACACAGGAAACCAACACTTGAAAAATGATAGGACCTATTTATTTGCAAGAGCAACTACTGTTTCCTACTTAAGTTCTACCATATTCAGCAACTACTCAGACCCAAGTTATTTCCAAAATTTTTGACTATCTGCAACATTCAACCAAAAAATCTCATATTTGAACAGCAAATGGACTTGATGTGGAAGAAACAGATTACCGAAAAAGAAAAACAGGCAAGATTTCACGAAGTTCTATTTCTTCGTCTTCCAAAATTAAAGTTTTACATGCTTGAGACATGCCAATACTCCCCTCACTTCCCGAACAATTCTGCAACTTTGTTGATCTTCCAACTCTGGAAGCTTCTTCTAAGCTTTATTTCCTATTTTCCATATCTTAAGCACACAGTGATATGATGTCCTGCACTGTCACACTGATGTTGCATAAGTCAGGATGGCCATCGATCCTGCCACAATTTTATCTCCCTTCCCTTCCCTGCTTTCAATTTTACTAATTTGTGGAATCCATCCCATCGCATTCTGATATTCTTCAATAAGGTAACAAACACCCTGAGAAGAAGCTACTTTCTGTCTGCACCATGGGCTGTACAAAGCTGTGATTACCTTTCTCCAAGGACCTCTTGCTACTTAGTAAATCTCGAAGCCATTTGCACAACAAGCTTCTATTATGTAATTTAGATTCTTAATCTCAAACTCCTTCATTTTTAAAGCAATCACTTTGGACAATCTCACAAGATTAATTTGCTATTCTGAGCACTTCCTTCCCATATGAAACTTCTTCTCATCTAGATCAATAGTTTCCGGCATAGAAAATAGTGACATTAGACATGAAGGAATACTCACAAAAGACATGTAGGAATATCCTCTAAAGCATTGTTGATTGGGGTTACACTTCCTTCCAAATATAGGTTTTGTTTAAAGAGGGTCCTTTCGAACGAAATCAACACAAAGAAAAGAGGTCATCTTTATTGTTCTTGATATTCTTGGCTCTTCTGATCCTTCATTTACTTAGATAAAGAGATGGAGAAAATTGATGATAAAAGTTGTACATATCTATTACAAAGAAGAAAAGAGAGAGAAAGATTCTTTCCTTTATCTTTTGTGCTATCTCATGTAGTGATTTTTTTTTAATTGGGCGAGATGGCTGAGTGGATTAATGCGGCGGATTGCTAATCCGCTGTACGAGCTAATCGTACTTTGGGTTCGAATCTTCCAAAGAGCTAGTTTACTTTTAAATTTCTGATGTGCCTTGCCATATAAGCTTTTGCATGTCTTTAGCTCCTAAGAGATCCAAAGATACACCAGCTGGGAGTTGTCCAACTTCCCACATCAAATTCCAGTATGCCTGCTAGCTGCTACATGCTTGTTCAATCATTCAGTGGAAATAAATAACTATTACTATATTATTTATGGAGTATAGAAACAGCTTCAAAACCTAGTTGTACAATTCTCGGGAGACTCAAATCTCTCTGCTTAACATCACAGGATACTAGGATGTTCACAAACATATTTTCCACACACGATTTGAGTGGTTCCCCTTACTTGAGAGACAGAGACCCATCCTTTATCCACAGTTTCACATTACTTATATATGCACTAATAATTCCAATATGTAAACATTTGGGAACCAATGACCTATCGAAATTCAATAAACTGTTCCCATAAGAGGCTATTATTGAAGTCTAGCATACTCTCCAAAATCCAAAAATGCACAAAGATTTAAGGACAGGGCTGGCCATAACTCCCTGTTGTTTATCCAGATATTACTGATCTTCAAGAATCTGTTTACTTCCTTTTTCCAAAGGAGAAGCTTCACTCGTAGTGGATCAGAATAAAGTGTTCTAGAAAAAGAGTTGTGACCCTGAGCTTGCAAATCTCATTTATTTACCCTTTTAATTAACCGGCCATATTAGACTCTGAGTAACTTGCTGACTAAACTTCAGGTCAGTCATAAATATCGTGACAACAATGTGCAAGAGTATTTTTTACGATAAATACCCATACAAACCTTGGAACGCAATATGTCAGAAAAACACAGGCGAAAAAGTTGCATTGGACCAGAATGCCACCGGTGTTGCTGCTTCTTATATGTCTCGTAAGATTCTGGTAGTTCACAGAGGCACTACAAAAGGAGAACCAAATTTTTAAAAACCTGTTATTTTACAAAGAAACTAATAAACAATCTAGAAACTTACAAACCTTAACGTCATTCACATAGATAAACTTCCATCCACAAAGGTGAGCACGGACAGCAATATCCATATCCTCAACCGTTGTTCGCTCTAACCAGCCTCCGCATTCTTCAAGGGCCTTGATTCTCCATACACCAGCAGTGCCATTGAAGCCGAAGAAGTTAATGAACCATCCATTGACTTGTTGCTCTACTTCAAAATGAAACGCAAGATTTATGTTCTGCAACCGCGTAAGCAAATTCTCATCCTTGTTCACAAAAGCCCACCTTGTTTGGACAAGAGCGACATCGTCATGTCCCTTCAAGAATGCAACAAGAAAAAAGTCATAGACGTGATTGAAACAACGACCGAAGTGGTCCATGGCAGCCAATTAATGCAGAATACTGCAATTAAGAGAGGCGGGTGCTCACTATAACAGTACCACCCAAGAGGTAGAAGATAATGTTTACACAACCCTGATTTTCAGCTCAGCATAAAGATAACATGAAATCTTGTGCACTCAATAAAGGATAAATTATTCATCGTTATCCAGAAAGAAATAATTTGATGATACCAAACAAGCCTGCTAATACCGTGCCAATTTTATATCTACAAAAACGAAAGATTCTAGCTAGCATGAAAATACATCATGCACATAAGATGAAGGAAATAACACTTCAGCACCAATTGTTCTTAGTAAACAGAAAAGAGAAAAGGAAATGAATCAGAAAACCCCCAAATAGGTAGATCCTAAAAGGAGACTCAAGAACAGATACTTAAATAACCCTCGAGAGAACTTTTGTACAAAAATAGCCTTGTAACTTTTGCAAATAAAGATTGGAACAGACTCCTTTCCTGCCTATCATTGAAGCTTTTACATAACTCCCTCTTCAAAATTTCCGGAAAAAATCGATAGTTCCCACCTGTTAGTGACGTACCCCATTTTTCATTAAGACTCCAATTGCAACACCAACAAATAGAGACAAGCAGATTGTACCAAGATTTCAATTCAGAGAACATTCTAGTGCCTACATGAGCCACCCAGATATGTCTCGGAAAAGCAATCACCTTGAAATAGGGAACAGTGTTCTTCAGAAAATCTGGTGTTGGTTGGAAATCTGCATCAAAGATTGCTACAAATTCATAATTTTTTACATAGTCACAACTCATTGCAGATTTGAGATTCCCTGCCTTATAGCCTGTGCGTATAAGACGGTGACGATATATGATGTGCACACCCCTCTGTTGCCACTTTTGTACTTCAGCCGTGATGAGTCCTTGAACACCCAAATCATCGGAGTCATCTAAAATTTGTACGAGCATTCTGTCCTTAGGCCAATCCTGGACGCATACTGCTGCAATCGATTGTTGGTATACCTGAGTAATACCACAATGAAAGAAATTATACTTAGTCAAGGAGTGACTTAACAGAAACACCAACTTACCCATTCAGGGAAATAGGTGGATTGTCATAAACACACAACAAAATTAGGATCACCAATGAAAGCATTACAAAAGTTTAACAGATAATAGGTATGGAGTTTCTGTCAAGTACACAACGAAGTGACAATTGTGGGTGATGACCCAAGTTTATTCTTAGAAATTGTTTGCCCGTGAAGATACGCTCTTAAATCTACATTCAAGTTAAGATAGAAAATACATGGTTCAATCAACTGCTCACCCTGTATTTAAGCCAACTACATACTGTGTAAAAAGTCTCAGGCTTGGTAAGATCATCATCTCAAAATTAATCCTAAGTTTCATACTATCATGATTATTACTAATAGTCACCAAGTAACAGTTCTACAAAAATAGGAATTTAAATGCATGAAAGATTTTACATGCAAAACATCACTAGAAACTGCAAACTTAGTAAATATTGCACCTCATCATTCGAAACATCACTAAAAACTACAAACTTAGTAAAGACTGCATTCTCATCAATCCTATTTCTAAAAAGCAAGTATAGCTACCTCGACACTTGGCTTTGAGAGGGGAAGTTCTACAGAAATGAATAAACTAAGGAAGCAAATTCACTTAGCATGTCATGTTTAGAACTAAAATTATAGATTTTTGGCAGTGAGAACTGGAAAACATACATCGTATTACCTCCCTCTCATTGCACATTGGTATCTGTAGCAACACCATGGGATAATCCTCTGCATTCAGATTTTCTACATCAGAAGAGTAGTCAATCTCAGCTAAAGGTTTCAGGCCTCGGAACTTGATCCAAAAGCAACCGAGTACAAGAACCACTCGATCTATCGACTGTATTAGGAACAATACAATACACATACTGATCAAGCTCTGCAACGGCGGCGCTAAATAGTTGGCCCTAATGTCTAGCCAGTTGGCATAGACGTACTCCGCTAAGTCCAGCACCTCCGCCGACGCGGATTCCACAGTGGGAGGACTGAAATGCCATCCTCTGAAGTAAGCAACAAGCTCAAACACTAACAATATGACTGAAACAGTCAAAAACACCTTAATTACGCGATAGAGTCTAGAATCCGAGCGAGGATGAGCCGAATTGGATGTAACGATTCGTCGATTGGCGGTGCGAACAACGGATATGAAGCCACTTGTGAGGAATGCGATTGAATTAGCAATTTGTTGAAACTTGAGAAGGTAAATCCAGGAGAGTTGGCGAGCACTGCGAGTACGTTCCTTCTCGGCAACGGTTGGGCTGGAGATCTCAACAGTCAAAAAGCGAGAGTTTTCGGAAGAAGAAGGGAAGAGGTCCTCACTGCCATTGGCTGACTGCTGCTTGTTCCACCATTCCTGAAACTCTTGATTAGGCGGCCGAGACATATATATTTACGTAATGGCAGTGCAAGTGAAGCAATTGTCGCCCTCGATACTGATACTTGTCAGATCTCGAATTTGTACCGGCGATGGAACATAGAGAGAGTGTAGTGAGAGTGCCTACTGCGATCCGGAGAATGGGGAAGTTAAGCCGGAAGGTAATGAAGCTAAATTTAGTTCAAGTCCAGAAGCTCATCTAAGTTTCTCCCTCTGTTCGACCAAAAAAATTGAAGCAGACCATGTGCGACATTACTCGAGAATCTCACGCGCATATAACATAGTATCTTGCACGCTCACCATGTTTTTAAGTAGGGAAAAGTATCTGATATACCACTCAATTTTGTCATTTAGAGCTGATATACTCTGGTTATGAAAGTGGCTTATATATACCCCCTACTTATATACAAATGGCTCACATATACCCTTTTCCTCTAACGGAAATGAAAAAAATTAATTTTAATTTAATTTTTTATTATTTTAAAAAAATATATATATGATCCCATATGAATATATTTAATCCTCCTCAAACATATATATTTTTTTGACTTTTTTTTGTTTCATTGACTAATTTAGACTTATTATTTTGATGGTCAAATTTATTTATGTTTCACTAATATTCTTGTAAAATTTATTATAGATGATCAAATTTGTTTCTTCAAATACAAAAATTAAATTACAATATAGACAAAAAAAAAAAAGCTTTAAATTATAGTATAGCCACAAAAAATAATTTTAAATTTTTTTCTTTACACCAAGGAATGAAAGAAAAAAATAAAATAAGAATAAAAAACTCAAAATAATTATAATAAAAGAAGTCAAAAAATAATTTATGTATGAAAAATATTAAAATATACCTTGAACTTTGTTAGAAGAATCATATATATCCCTAAATAATTTTTAAGAAAATTAAAAGTTAAAAATATAAATTTAAAACTAATTTTTTCACTTCCGTTAAATGAAGGGTATATGTGAGCTCATTTTGTAACGGTAGGGGTATATATGAGCCGTTTGTATAACGGTAAGGGTATATATGAGCCACTTTCATAACGAGGGGTATATCAGCTCCAAATGACAAAGTTGAGGGGTATATCAGGCCCTTTTCCCTTTTAAGTATTTATTTTACAAAAGGGGGGGTGGGGGTGGGGTCAAAATGCCTTTAAACTCTGTCGAATGAATAAAAATGAATCATTTGATAGTTTATTTTAGTATATAAATGCTTTTATTGACAATAGTTTGATCCAAAAATCCTTTTATTGTTACTTAATGGGTTCAAAATGGCTTTTTTTTTAAAAATAAATAAATAATTATCTCTAATGGTTTTGACGATGTGCAAGGCGACAATGAATTTGGGGTTAGAAATAGTGTGGTGGATCATCGCTCTTGGATTTTGTTAGAGTTTTTGAGTTGGTGATACATGATTCATGCTTTTAAAGGAGGATCACTTGATTACCTTCCGTAGCGCAATGGTTAAAACCTAGATAAATTACTTGCTTTTGAGGAAAAACGATAGAAGGCCTTTGTAAGGATCGCAAGATTATCCCGAGTGAGAATCTTACTAATCATCACAAACTTTTGGTGATGGACTTAGAGAGTAAGCGAGGTAAGAGGAAGAAAAAATTGTATGGTTGGCCTAAAACTAAATGGGGTGGTTTGACATCTCCCTATCTCATGTGATTGGGGAGAATTTGACGGC
Source organism: Solanum stenotomum (assembly GCF_019186545.1). Lineage (NCBI taxonomy): Eukaryota > Viridiplantae > Streptophyta > Magnoliopsida > Solanales > Solanaceae > Solanum > Solanum stenotomum. Next base: position 14,363,397 of record NC_064288.1, read on the forward strand.
AACGGGGACTTGGTGGAGTAGTGGAGATGTAGAAAGTATGTGGGATAAGAAAACTAGTTGTATTAGAGAACCAGCTCGAGAGGTGTTAGGGTGGTTGAAAGGCAATTTTAATGGATGATGGGGGTGGGGAGGGAGGGGGAAGGGGCATGGTGGAATGAAGAAGTTCAAGGCAAAGTGAAAGCAAGGAAAGTTGCGTATGCAAAGTAAGCGCACCAGCACGATCGAGGATGAGAAGAGAGCAAACAGAGAAATTTATTAGGCATTAAGGACGGAGGCTAAGTTAGTAGTTACAGCACTTAAGATGGCAGCTTTTGAAGATTATATATTGAACTAAGGACAAGGGTGAAGATAAGAAGTTGTACAGACTTGCAAAGGCGAGAGAGAGGAAGTCTCGAGACTTGAATCAAGTGAGGTGCATCAAAAATGAAGAAGGTAAAGTGTTGGTGGAGGAGACCCACATTAAGCAATGATGACAAGTGCATTTCCACAAACTATTGAGCGAAGAGGGGGGCATAGAGATTGTGATGGATGAGTTGGAACACTCAGAAAGACATCGAGATTTTGGGTATTGTAGGTGTATTAAGGTTGAGGATGTGAAGTGTGCTATTAATAAGATGAGTAAGGGAAAAGCGTTAGGACGATTCTAGTGGAGTTTTGGAAGAACACGGATAAAGAAGGTTTGGAGTGGTTGACTAGCTTGCTCAATGCCATTTTTAGGATGGATAGGATGCCAGAGGAATGGAGGTAGAGCACAATGATTTTGTTGTATAAGATTAAGGGTGATATAAAAAAATTGCAACAATTACAAGGGCATTAAGTTGTTAAGTCACACTATGAAAGTTTGGGAGAGGGTGATGGGGATGAGGATGAGAAGGAGTGTGTCTATTTTCGAGAATAAATTTGTATTCATGCCAAGGAGGTCAACCACAGAGGCAAGGTCGTCTTAACTACTAGGCCACTAAAGTCATCGCTTGAGTCTCCATATTTTTGATGGGGACCATTTTTTTTTAAAAAAAAACCTGTATATATACTTAAAACAATTATATTTACTTTTAAATATTAAAAAAACGTGCAAGAATTAAAAAAAATGTAAAAGTAATGTTAGTTTATAATTAGGGAATGGAATAATTTTTGGGAATAATAAATGTGCACGAATAAAAAAAAAAGGTAAAGTGCCGTTAGTTTTTAATTAGGGTCTACGGAATGGAAGAATTTTTTGAAATAATTTCCTTGAGTGGGAAATTACACTTCCTTGTTTATCTCCCAAGATTTTAACCATATATTATTATATACCTTAATACTCTTCTTTTTTATTCTCTATTTTATTGTTTTTATTCTCAATATTGAACTCTCTCCTGCAGAATCTTTTGATTTACTGTTGCTTACAAGTTACAAAAGAACAAAATTTACTTTTGGATGTCTTCTTCAGATTTCAAGAAGTGCAACAAGCAATCATTATATTGAAGGAGTCAAGAAACACACCACTATTTCGATATTGTTATATCAACTTATCAAATCCATGAGCCAGGTTTTATTATTCTAACTTTATTTTATAGTTTTTTTAAAAAAATTTGTTATTGTTGATATTCTTAGTTCATAAGCATATATATTCTTGTTTTAGTTATTATTACAATTTATTTAATTTAAATATGTCAACTAGAAAATATGATTCCGAATTTACAAAAAGAGAGAAAGAGAGAAAGCTTGAAGAATTAAATTAATTCCAAATATGAGCCCTTGATAGATTTTTAACAAATAATAAAAATTTTGAATCAAAAAATATTGGAGGATGTTCTTCAAATGAACAAGTCACTAATCAAATTGAGTTAGATTATAATAACATCCAAGAAGAAAATCTAGAAGAAGTTGGTGAAAAATGTGACATAATTTCCAATAATCAAGAACTCCTAAGTAATTTAAATAGTTGCATCCCTAAAAATATCAATGGAATAATATAGATATAAAATTGAGAGATCTATTAGTAGAAAAGGGACCAATTAGAATGATTGATATAATTTTCCAAAGAATAAACACTTACGACATTTTTCTACAACACACTATATTTAAAAATTGGCAAACGGAGAAAAACATGAAAGAAAATGGTTAATTTACTCTAAAGATTTGGATAAAGTTTTTTGTTTTTGTTGTAAATTATTTAGCATAACTTCTGTTGTTTGTAACAATAAACTAGCTAGTGAAGATAGTAATGATTGGAGAAGTCTTAGCGCTAAGCTTAAAGCTCATGAAGTGACGAACGATCATATTATTAATATGAGCTCGCTGATTGATTTAGAAATGAGATTGCATAAAAACATAACAATTGATAAAGATGTGCAGGAACAAATTAATAGAGATAAAGTACACTGGAAAAATGTGGTGTCAAGAATTATTGTTGTGATCAAAACTCTTGGGAAAAATAATTTGGCATTTAGGGGAACAAAAGAAAAGATCTATCAAGAAAGTAATGATAATTTTTTAAGCCTAATTGAAATGATTGTTGAATTTGATCCAGTTATGCAAGAACATATTCGGCGAATTAAGCACGACGAAATTCATAATCATTACCTTGGACATAATATACAAAATAAATTGATAAACTTATTGGCGAGTGAAGTCAAGAATAAAATTATTAAAGAGATTAAAGAAAGAAAATATTTCTCAATCATACTTGATTGCACTCCTGATGCAAGCCATCAAGAACAAATGACTTTTATATTACGGAGTGTGGATATTTCAATTACTCCAATTAAAATTAATGAATATTTCTTAGAATTTTTAAAAGTGGATGATACAAGTGGAAAAGATCTTTTTGAAGTTATTATAGATGAGATAAAAAAAAATATTCGACTTGATATTGATAATTTAAGAGGACAGGGATATGATAATGAATCAAATATGAGGGGAAAACATCAAGGAGTGCAAAAAAGACTTCTCGATGTAAATCCCAGAGCATTTTATACACCTGTAGTTGTCATAATTTAAATTTGGTACTTTGTGATATGGCTAATTCTTATACGAAATTTGTATCATTTTTGGGAGTGATACAACGTATATATACGTTATTTGCTTCTTCTACCAAGCGGTGAAATTTTTTAAAAGATTTTGTACCCAATCTAACTCTTAAATCATTGTCACAAACTCATTGGGAAAGTCGTGTTGAAAGTATTAAAGCATTAAGATTTCAAGCTCCACAAATAAGAGATGCTTATGTTGGAAAAATATGATATAATAGATATGAAATATAATATCAAAATATTAATACAAGAATTAGGATAAATACTACTACAATAATATTCTTAAGTAATATATATGTATATATATATTTATATAATACTTGAGTCGTGCTAGACACTGTCTTAAGAAACTATTTCAACAGTGTGAAATATTTCCCCAGGATTAAACAAGCCTTCTCTAAAATAATTAGAGGACACATGAATCAACAAAATATAAATGCTACAAAATAAAGCAAGTCGGAAAGGGATATTTGAAATTAGCTAAGTCTTACTCTTCACTTGGTTGTCTCTCCTCAAAACTCCATCAACTACTATATATAGAGGAGCATAGCATTGGAGGAAAACATATTACCCAATATAACTTGGTGGCAAAGGGAGCATTACTTGGAGACAAAGGAGTTAAACTTGGGGACAAAGTAGATTAATACTTGGAGATTAAGTTGATGGCATAATCACATTAGTCATCAACTTAATGACATAAGTGCTTATGTCACAAATTAATAGTGTCCAAAATATGTCTTAAATTATTTTAAAATATCCAACACAAAATGTATCTTAAATTATTTAAAATATCCAACAATCCCCCATATATTTTAAAATAATTTTGAAATAGAAGAACTCGACTTGCTTTATTTTGTATGATCGAAATGTTATAGGTTTGGTGTCTTTCGGACTATGAACCAAACTTAGACCGATAAAATTTAACCTACATAATTATTGGTGAAATATAAAATTTCTATGAACCAATTATTCTTTTGTAAGCCAGAGATTCTACCAATCACATTTTAATCCTCATCTTTTGTTGTTCAACGCGGTTTTGCGCCAATAAGCCATGCGCGTGCCATGTATTCATGAGAGCTCTAAAGACTAGGCCAAAATCTCATAGGAGCGGCTTCACTCCACTTCTCATATAGGTGAATTAATCAAGTGTATACTGCTTTAAATACACCATCTATCAGGACTATGAATTCATTAAGAGTTAATAACTCATACCTCATAATTAGTAGCAGTTCAAGCACTCTCAGTTAGTGCGCAGAGTCAATATTGACTTGTTATTACCCATATGAACTTACTTCATGGGATCTCCAATCACATAGGTTGGGTTACCATCTCTATTGACAGTCATATTGGCCTTAACCCCATCTCTTTTGAGGATTGAAGAATTAACTTTCTTCCCACGGATTTAGTTAGTGAATTGGCCGAATTCAATTCTGACTTCACATTATCAATGGAAATTACTCCATCCCTCGACAGCTGTTTAACGACATCATGTCTCAATTTCATGTGTCTACTCTTACAATTGTAAGACTTATTCTTCGCAATAGCAATTGCGGCTTGACAATCACAGTGTATAAACACATGAGACAATTTATCCTTATTAAAGGGATCATCTGGTAATTCATCCTTCATTAAAGGGATCAACAATTCATCCTTTATTAAAGGGATATTCGCTAAGAAATTTCTTTGCCACTCAGCCTTAGAACTAGCTAGCTCCAGAGCTACAAACTCTGACTTCATAATCGATCTAGCAATGATCATCTGTTTAGCTAATTTTTAGGATATTGCACCACCACTTAAGGTGAACACATATCCACTAGCAAATTTTGTTTCATCTGAATCAGAGATCCAGGTTGCATCACAATACCCTTCTAAAGTAGAAGGAAATCCACTACACATGATATCATAATTCATGGTTCCTCTCAAATATTTCATCAGTCTATTCAATGCAAACCAATGCTCATTATTAAGATTATGAGTATACCTACTCAATCTACACACAACATATGTAATATCAGGCCTAGTAAAATTCATCAAATTAAATACGCTATCAAGAATTTGAGCATATTTAGGCTGAGTAACTGGGTCACCATAATTGAGAGTTAGCATCATAAGAAATGGTTATGTCACATCAAAAGATTCAAAATAATTTAAGAAGTCTTTTCACATAATTTTCTTGTGACAACATTATACCATCTTCACTCCTTATTACTTTAACTCCCAAAATCATATTTACTTCACCCAGATCTTTCATATCAAAATTAGTAGACAAAAATAATTTGGTACTATTAACAATATTTAAACTTGTACCAAATATAAGCATGTCATCAATATATAAACATATTATCACATAATCATTGTCTACAATTTTGGTATAAGCACATTTATCCACTTCAACAAATACATAATAGTCTCTCAGTAAGACTTGATCTAATTTTTCATGCCACTGTTTAGGAGCTTGTTTTAGGCCATAAAGAGATTTGATTTACTTACAAACTTTCTTTTCTTGTCCAGGAATAATACATCCTTCAGGTTGAACCATATAAATTTCTTCTTCTAAATCACCATTTAAAAAACTGTTTTTACATCCATTTGATGGATAAAAAGCTTATGAATTGATGCTAAGGAAATTAAAATCCGAATAGAAGAAATTCTAGTCACTGGTGCAAATGTATCAAATTAATCAATATTTTCTTTTTGAGAAAAACTTTTGCTACTAAATGAGCTTTATATTTATCTATAGATCCATCAGGATTAAGTTTCCTTTTGAAAATTCATTTACAACCAATAGGTTTTGCACCAGGAGGTAAATCAGTTAAAATCCATGTATTATTTTTCATAATTGAATCAATTTCAATTTTTATTGCCTCTTTCCAAAATTTAGCATAAGAAGAAGATATAGCTTCAGAATAATTTAATGGTTCATTGTCAACAAGAAAAGTTTGAAAATCATTTCCATAAGAAAAATCTTCTTTCCTAGGCCTTTTACTCCTTCTTAGTTCTTCAATATTAGAAATAGACTCACTATTTCTTTCAGCAGGTACATGAGAAATTTTATCACATAGTGGAAAAATATGTTCAAAAAATTTAGCATTCTTTGTATCAATAATAGTATTGCAATCAAGCACATCACTCTTTAAAACAAGAAATCTATATGCAACACTATGTTCAGCATATCCAATAAGCATGCAATCAGTTGTTTTAGAACCTATTTTCTTGTTCGTAGGTTCAGGCAAGAGAACTTTAGCAAGACACACCCACACTTTTAAATATTTCAAATTAGGCTTATAACCTTTCCACAATTCATAAGGTGTTTTGCCAGTTCTTTTATGAGGAATTCTATTTTGTAAGTGACATGCAGATAATATAGTTTCACCCCACAAATTATTAGGTGCATTAGAACTTATTAACATAGAGTTCATCATTTCCTTTAATGTTCTATTTTTCCTTTCAGCTATTCCATTAGATTCAGGAGAGTATGGTGGAGTTACTTCATAAATAATTCCTTCTTTTTCACAAAAGGCATTTAAGGATAAATATTCTCCACCTCTATCAGATCTAATTCTTTTGATTTTTCTACTAAGTTCAACTTCAGTTTTATAAGAAATAAAGGCATTAAAAGCATCATCTTTATTTCTAAGTAAATATAACTTAGTAAATCTAGAAAAATCATCAATAAAAGTTACATAATATCTTTTACCACCTCTAGTCATTGTTTGTTTTAAATCACCTAAATCAGTGTGAATTAGAGACAATAATTCACTTTCTCTACTTACTGAAAAACATGAATTTTTAGTAATTTTAGCTTCAACACATATTTCACATTTATTAATATTATTTGAATCTAAGTCAGATATCAAACCAAGTGATTGCATATTTTTTTATAAAAGAGAAATTAACATGTCCTAATCTAGCATGCCATATGGAAATAGTTTCGATCATGTAAGCAGAAGTAGATGCTTTCACAACATCACAAACATTAAGTACAAAAAGTCCCTGGTTACAATAGCCTTTTCCCACAAACACATTATTTTTTGTCAGTATGATCTTTTCAGATTCAAATGACACTTTCACTCTAGCTTTATTAAGCAAGGCTACGGAAATCAAGTTTGCACGCATTGTAGGAATATGTAGCACATCCATAAGGGCTAAAGTTTTTCCTGAAGTAAGTTTCAGTAGAACTTTACCCTTACCAAGACTTTAGTAGTTCTTGAGTTTCCAAGGTAGACTACTTCGCTGTCATCCCCTATTGATGTATAGGAGGCAAATGCTTCTCGATTTACACAAATATGCCGAGTAGCCCAGAGTCTACCACACATTCTTTTATATGTGCTACAATGTTTTCTTGAGAAATGACAACTGCAATAATCTCATCTCCTTCAGCTAAATTAGCCTTGGGAGGATAACATTTTTCTTTGTCATTTTTTATTCTCCTCCTACACTATGCGACATGCTGACCTGGTTTTCCACAAGTAAAACAAGTGCTTGTCTTTTGCTTAAAATTGGGATTATAAGACTTGTAACCATTAGACTTATTAACATACCTTTTGTTGTTACTCCTTCGGTCTTGTACTAAGTTTGCTTGCCGTGTTGATTCCTCTTCTTTGAATGACTCCTTTTTGTAGTTTGCTGTACCATAAAACATAGATGACAACTCTGTGTATTTAGAAACACAATAGTAACTTTGTGTGTATGCAAAGATACAATATAAACTCTGGATGTATATAAAAATACAAGTAACTCTGTTTATATAATAATACAAAATACTTCTGTGGGAGTTTCTCTAACTGACAACCATCACTTAAGAGCTATTGTGATGATACAACATTTTACCTCACGCTGTCAGGGCCGTCTTATACCTTGCCGAGGGTATCGAACCTGACTACTAAGTGGATCCACTAGTCTATGCTAAAAAGGACTAAGGAATCATCTAAAAAGTATGACCATTTTCTACCCATGAAAGCTACATAGTTTGTGGGGGTTGAGAGTTGTCTGAACTCTCCCACATATCGGTGCTAAATACTACTCCCAAAATATAATACTAGATCTTATGTTTAACAACATAACTTGTTTATGTGGTTTGAGATAATTGCTCAAAACTTAGCTCTAAGGCTCTCTTGGAAATCAGTGTTTCCTCTCTTGCTTAATTGTGAAAGTATTTACTCTTTATTGAAAATATCTCAAAGGCTCTTTTAAAAATCTCAGTTTCCTTTCTTGTTTAAATGTGAAAAAGATTTACTCTTGGGAATACATAGTCCCGATATACTATTTTTGAAGAAATAAACTTCAATCTTTAATCTTTACTCAACTCAAAGCTCAAGTCTTAAAAACAAAGGTAAAACATTTGTAAAAGACTTTTGGAAGACACTATGAAATTCTCTTGACCTGACTCTTAACTTTCCTTGAATTGAATTATGGATTCAAAGCTCATGATCTCATGTTATGGATGATTTCATGTTGTTTAGACGTACCTTATAGTGTAGAAAAGAACTAGAAAATATAGGTACATTCCAAGGGAACTAGTACAGGAAGAAGTGGGAAAAAGTAGAAGACCTAGCGTCCCTGGTGCTCTGAGTGGTGCGGGGTGCCAGAGCTGAAACTTCAGAAGAAAGGTTGGGGCTCACTGGCTGGCGCGTTGCCTCAGGGCCCTAACTTCAAACACTAATGTGGGGAGCACTGGCTGGCGCAGCGCCCCACCCCTATTCCCACAATTCTAACTATTTTTCTTGGTTGTTTTTCAACTCTAAATCCCCTAAACACAATTGGGTCTTTCACCAAACACTTAGATTCGACTACATAATAAAAATATGCAAGAATCTACTCAGAATGACACCTAATTTCATGAATCGAAATCAAGAACTCCTCAACAACTCCCAAAATCAAGACCCCAATAGAAACTTTAAACAAATCCATCAAGAACTCAATTTCTAAACCTTCAAACATCTGAATTCGCTGAAATAAATCATGATTGATGTGTGGGTGAACTAACCCAATGCTATGTGATCTCATATAACTCGTAGGGATCACCCTGTGACGAAATCCATAAGCAATTCTTCAAGAACTTGGTGGTTCCTTTCTCCTTATCCTCTTATTTTCTCTTCTCTCACAACCCTAACTTGTTTTGATAAAGCGTAAACTGAATCCAGTCAGTTTAGACCCTAAATTAATTGCCAAAAATGAAAATAATTAATTGGGTAGCGAAAAGACCATAATACCCTTCAAAAATCCGGTTTTGACTTTCCTTATCTAGACACCCAACTTCAAAAGGGCATATCTCCCTCATACGAACTCGAAATCACGTAAACTCAGGGGCATTGGAAAGATAATTCAAAGATATTTCCTACGGTATCTTGTAGAACACCTAAATCATCCTGATCTAGGATTTATGGTTGTTTTAAGTTGATCCAAAACTCATACTTAGCTTAATTTGTCAAACTTTCCAAAATTGATTATTTCCAAAAACGGTTTCCTTCTATTTATAGTTCTTTCTAAAGCGAGATGTTATAATATCTCCCCCTTGGAAACATTCGTCTTCGAATGAGATTACTCTTATTAGGCTAAGGGCGTAACATCTAACATTCATCTGAAACACCCAAATTAGAATCGTGCTGCCTGCTAGACTTTGGTAAACGTGTGATGAAATCCATATTGATCATCTCCCACTTCCATTCCGTAAGTTCTATATTTTGAGCCATACTACCGGGCCTCTGGTGCTCTACTTTAATTTGTTGGCAATCCGTACACTTAGTAACAAACTCTGCAATGCCCTTCTTCATACTATTCCACCAATATACTTCTCTCAAGTCACAATACATCTTTGTGGAACCCAGACGAATAGAATATATGGAGCTATGAGCTTCCTCCATGATCCTCTCTTGGAGTTCATCCACCCTTGGTACACACAATCTACCTCGATACCTCAATACACCATCTCCCCCTTTTTCAAAAGCCATTACTTTTTGCTTATGAACATTTGCCTTCAATTCAAGCAAAATAGGATCTTTGTCTTGCTTCTCTTTCACTTCTGACACTAATGATGATTTAGTCCCATTCATCACCACCACTCCTCCTTCTATAAAATCCATTAATCAAACTCCTAATCATGCAAGTCTATGCACATCTCTTACAAAATCTTTCTTAATATCCTCAAAATGGGCGGTACTACCCATAGATAATCTACTCAACGCCTCAACAACAACATTAGCCTTACCTGAGTGATAAAGAATACTCATGTCATAATCTTTGAGTAACTCTAACCACCTCCTCTGTCTAAGATTAAGCTCGTTCTGACTAAACACATATTGAAGACTCTTATGATTGGTGAACACATCCACATGAACACCATAAAGATAATGACACCATATTTTCAAAGTAAATACTACGGTAGCCAACTCTAGATCATGGGTTGGATAGTTCTTCTTGTGAACTTTCAGCTCTCTGGAGGCATTAGTTATAACTTTACGATTCTGCATTAACACACAACCCAGTCCAACTCAGGACACATCACAATATACAACAAAGCCTTGCGTACCTTTTGGTAAGGTCAATAATGGCAGTAGTTAACCTCTTTTTCAATTCCTGAAAGCTTTTCTCACAAGCTTCAGACAATTGGAACTTCACTATTTTCTAAGTCAACTTGATCAAAGGGGACGAAATAGATGAGAACCCCTCTACGAACCTTCTATAATATCTAGCCAACCCCAAGAAACTCCTAATATTAGTTGGAGATGTGGGTCTAGGCCAATTCTGCACTGCCTCTATTTTCTGAGTGTCAACTCTAATTGCATCACCGGAAACAATGTGGCCTAAGAATGCCACAGACTCAAGCTAAAACTCACACTTAGAGAAGTTGGCATACAACCCTCTATCCTTTAGAGTTTGGAGAACTACTATGAGAAGGCTAGTATGATCTTCCTCTTTTCCGGAATAGATTAGAATGTCATCAATGAACACGATAACAAACATATCTAAATAAGGCTTGAATACTCTATTCATAAGATCCATGAACGCTGCAGGTGCATTGGTCAAACCAAAGGACCTGACCATAAACTCATAATGACCATAACGGGTCCTGAAAGCTATCTTTGGAATAACACATTCCCTTACTCTTAAGTAATGGTGGCCTGATCTGAGGTCTCTTTTCGTAAAACAATTGGCACTCTGAAGTTGATCCAAGAGATCATCAATTCTCGGAAGAGGATACTTATTTTTGAAAGTAATGTTGTTCAACTGACGGTAGTCTATACACATTCTAAGGGACCCATCATTCTTCCTCACAAATAAGACTGGAGTGCCCCAAGGTGAGACACTTGGTCGAATAAAACCTTTTTCTAGGAAATCTTTCAACTGCTCCTTTAACTCTTTCAACTCTACAGGTGCCATCCTATATGGCAGAATAGATATTTGACGAGTATCATGAAGAATCTATACTGAAGTCTATTTCTCTCTTAGGAGGGACTCCGGGAATATCATCTGGAAACTCTTTTACTACTGGAACTGACTGAATAAGAGGTATCTCAATACTAGAGTCATTAACTCGGACTAAGTGATAGAAACAACCCTTAAAAACTATCTTTTTTGCCTTAAGGTATGAAATAAAATGACCTTTAGGCACTACTAAACTACTCTTCTACTCTATAACTTGCTCATTAGGAAACTAGAACTTGACTACTCGAGTTCTACAATCAACTGAGGCATAACAAACATGAAGTCAGTCCATACCAAGAATGGCATCAAAATCTACTTTGTCTATTGATGGAAATGGTACAATCACGATAGACTCTCTCTACTAGAATAGACTCACCAACAGGTGTAGAAACACTGAAGGGCTCACTATGTTTTTTAGGAAGAACATCAAATTCATCGCAACATAAGGAGTTACAAAGGATAAACTCGCTCTTGGATCTAGCAAAGCATAAAAATCAAAGTTAAAGACTTGGATCATACCAGTGACAACATCTGGCGAATCCTCTTGCTCTTGGCGACTAGTGATAGCATAAAGACGGTTTGATCATCCGTTTGCCCCTGAAGTAGCTCCTCTAGATACAACTCTGTCTTGTGGAGCAACTGAAGAAGATGGGGCTCTATTTCCACCATTCCCATTACCCTACTGGTTCTTAGGACACTCTCACATAAAATGACTGTTCTGGCCACACTTGAAGTAACCAATGGAGCCATCACGACACATCCCTGAGTGGCTCCTACCACACTTAGCACATGCAGGAGGCTTATTACCCCCTTGTGCCACACTACCTTGAGAATGTGCAGGTCTAGTTCTAAAATTATGGGAATTCTGACTATTGTACTCACCTTTGTTCCTTGGTGCAAGTCCACTAGCAGATGATGGAGCAGGTCCCTTTGTTTCTGTTGGAAAGATGACCGGTTGGCATTACTCTTCTGCTGCCTGAACTTATTCCCTATCTTAGCTCTCTTATTTTGAAACTCATCTCTGTATTTTAGCTTTTCTTCCTCAATCTATTGCACATGGATCATCAGCCTTGCTATGTCCATATCTTTTATCAGCATAGCTACCCTGCATTCCATAATAGATAGATGAGACAACCCATCAACAAACAAACTCATCCTACTTCTCATGTCAGTAACCATCTCCGAAGCATAGCGTGAAAGTTGTGTGAACTTCTGACTGTACTCATGAACACTTAAGGAATCCTGCTTAAGAGTGAGAAACTTTTGTACCTTTGCTTCTCTCAGTTCTCGAAGAACGAAATGCCCCAAGAAGGCCTCCTCAAAACAAGCCCAACTCACAAGTGGTGCACCATCAACTCGATTCTTCTTCCATTGATCAAACTAGATTCTAGCGACACCCTTCATTTGCTATGCAACTAGTTCGATCCTCTCAGCATCGGCAACATGCATAATCTTAAAGACCTTCTGAAGTTCTTCAACAAAGTTTTCTAGGTCCTCAGTGACACTTAAACGAGTGAAACTTGGAGAATTCATCCTTAAGAATTCACAAAGCCTTGAAGTATCATCACCTTCCTGTCGATTCTCTCTGTCCAACTTGAATGGTCACAACTTGACTTAACATCCGGATTGCTTCACAAAATTCATCATTGGTGACCTCTCCTTGGGGTTGCACTTCTAGTGCATTAGGTACCCCTTGTTCATATGGTTTAACACTCATTCTAGAGGGACGACCTCTGACAACTCTTTGTGGAAGCATTATCTGAAAGATACGCTCAAGCACGAGCTAGAAGAAATTTTTTAGAGATAAACTCTATCGCACGAAATGAGTATGAAAGAAGTGAGATAGTTCCTAAGTATCGCATCCTCCTAATTATAAATGTGGCGCGCTTCACATCGATAACTAGGACTCTATAGACATGGCTTCATAGACTCCCTATGACTTTTGGGCTCTATGCTCTGATACCAGGTCACACCCCGATCCTACACCCTGGGAGGGACTGGCACTCAAGAACAATTGTTGGCCCCGAGCGAACCCTTGGCCTTACTACTCAACGGAAAACTTACTCATGATAAAAATACTTTAAAAGTAAACTGAAATCTCAATAAATAACTTATAATGTATAAAGAAACATTCACTGGCCAAAATGGCACTCAAGTCTCAAAAATCAAAACAGGAATGGAAAGACTCAAGAACTAACATCAACTAACTGTCTATCTATGAAGCCTCTAAACCTGGGAGGGATATCGAGACAAGACCTCCGATCATCCTAACAACTGAAAACTACTGAAGCAATGTAAATAGGGATTCTCTAGAAAGCAAGGAGGCTCACCACAAGACTCTGAATGCTCAACTGGATCAACGAAACATTGAATGCTGATCCTAGTTACTTGTATCTACATCATACCAATGATGCAGGTCAAATGGCGTCAGTACATTGAATGTATGAGCATGCGAGGGGAATACTAAAACAAGACATAAGCTTGAAAAGGAAACTGAAAGAACAAACCTGGTCTCAACTCAACTCAACAGAACTGAACTCATTTCAATATAAAACAATAATATAAATGCAATATAAAGAAAAGCTTTTAAAACATAGATGACAACTCTGTGTATTTAGAAATACAATAGTAACTCTGTGTGTATGCAAAGATGCAATATAAACTCTGGATGTATATAAAAATACAAGTAACTCTTTGTATATAATAATACAATATACTTCTGTGGGAGTTTCTCTAATCGACAACCATCAGCTATTGTGATGATACACCGTTTTGCCTCACGCTGCCAGGGCTGTCCTATACCTTGTCGAGGGTATAGAACCTGATTACTAAGTGGATCCACTAGTCTATGCTAAAAAACACTAAGGAATCATCTAAAAAGTATGACTCTTTCCTACCCATGATGGCTACATGGTTTATGGGGGCTAGGAGTTGTCTGAACTCTCCCCCATATTGGTGCTCAATACTACTCCTAAAATATAATACTAGCTCTTATGCTTAAAAACCTAACTTCTTTATGTGGTTTGAGATAATTGCTCAAAACTTAGCTCAAAGGCTCTCTTGGAAATCAGTGTTTCCTCTCTTGCTTAATTGTGAAAGCATTTACTCTTTACTGAAAACTATCTCAAAGGCTCTTTTGGAAATCTCAGTTTCCTTTCTTGTTTAAATGGGAAAACATTTTACATTTTGGTAATACATAGTCCCGATATACTCTTTTTGAAGAAATGAACTTCAATCTTTACTCTTTACTCAACTCAAAGTTTCAAGTCTTAAAACAAAGTTAAAACATTTGTAAAAGACTTTTGGAAGACTCTATGAACTTCTCTTGACTTGACTCATAACTTTCCTTGAATTGAATTATTGATTCAAGGCTCATGATCTTATGTGATGGATGATTTCATGTTATTTAGACGTACCTTAGAGTGTAGAAATCAACTAGGAAACATATGTATGTTTCAAGGGAACTAGTACGGAAAGAAGTGGGAAGAAGTAGAAGACATGGCATCCCTGGCGCTCTGAGTGGCGCGGGGCGCCAGAGCTGACACTTCAGAAGTAGGGTTGGGGAGCACTGGATGGCGCGGCTCCCTAGGGCCCTAACTTCAGACACTGATGTGGGGAGCACTGGCTGGCGCAGCGCCCCACCCCAATTCCCACAATTCTAATGAGTTTTCTTGGTCGTTTTTCAACTCTAAATCCTCTAAACTCAATTGGGTCTTTCACCAAACACTTAGATTCGACTACATAATAAAAATATGCAAGAATCTACTCAAAATGACACCTAATTTCATGAATCTAAATCAAGAACTCCTCAAAAACTCCCAAAATCAAGAACCCAATAGAAACTTCAAACAAATCCATCATTTCTAAACCTTCAAGAATCTAAATTCGCTGAAATAAATCATGTCTGGCGCGTGGGTGAAATAACCTAATGGTATGTGATCTCATATACCTCGTAGGGATCACCCCTTGACAAAATCCACAAGCAATTCTTCAAGAACTTGACGATTCCTTGCTCCTTCTCCTCTTTTCTCCTCTTCCTTTCTTTTCTCTCAAAGCCCTTACTTGTTTTGATAAAGCGCAACTGAATCCAATCAGTTTATACCCCAACTTAATTACCAAAAATGAAATTAATTAATTGGGTAGCGAAAAGACCATAATACCCTTCAAAAATTTGATTTTGACTTTCCTTATCTAGACAACAGACTTCAAATGGGCATATCTCTCTCATACAAACTCAAAATCGCGCAAACTCAATGACATTGGAAAGATAATTCAAATATATTTCCTACGGTATCTTGTAGAACACGTAACTCATCCTGAGCTAGGAGTTATGGTAGTTTGAAGTTGACCCAAAACTTATACTTAGCTTAATTTGTCAAACTTTCCAAATTTGATTATTTCCCAAAACGGTTTCCTTCTATTTCTAGTTCTTTCTAAAGAGGGATGTTACAATATCTCCCCCTTGGGAACATTCGTCTTCGAATGAGATTACTCTTAGTAGGCTAAGGGTGTAACATCTAACATTTAGCTCTAACACCCAAATAAAATCGTGCTGCCTGCGGGAACTTGTTAAACCCGTGACGAAATCCATATTAATCATCTCCCACTTCCATTCCGGAAGTTCTATATTATGAGCCATACCACCGGGCCTCTGGTGCTCTACTTTAACTTGTTGACAATCCGGGAACTTAGTAACAAACTCTGTCATGCCCTTTTTCATACTACTCCACCAAAATACTTCTCTCAAGTCATGCACATCTTTGTGGAACCTGAATGAATAGAATATTTGGAGCTATGAGCTTCCTCCATGATCCTCTCTTGGAGTTCATCCACCCTTGGTACACACAATCTACCTTGATACCTCAATCCACCATCTCCCCCTTGTTCAAAAACCATTACATTTTTCTTATGAACATTTGCCTTAAATTCTAGAAAAATAAGATCTTGGTCTTTCTTCTCTTTCACTTCTGATACTAATGATGATTCAGCCCCATTCATCACCACCACTCCTCCTTTTGTGGAATCTATTAATCAAACTCCTAATCGTTCAAGTCTATGCACATCTCTTGCTAACTCTTACTTATCTTCCTCAAAATGGGTGGTACAACCCATAGATAATCTACTCAAGGCATCAACAACAACATTAGCCTTACCTAGGTGATAAAGAATACTCATGTCATAATCTTTGAGTAACTCTAACCACCTCCTCTGTCAAAAATTAAGCTCTTTCTGACTAAACACATACTGAAGACACTTATGATTGGTGAACATATCCACATGAACACCATAAAGATAATGACGCCATATTTTCAAAGAAAATACTACGAATTCCAACTCTAGATCATGGGTTGGATAGTTCTTCTCGTGAACTTTCAGCTGTCTGGAGGCATAAGCTATAACTTTACCATTCTGCATTAACACACAACCCATTTCAACTCGGGACGCATCACAATATTCAACAAAGCCTTGCGTACCTTTTGGTATGGTTAATACTGTGGTAGTAGTCGACCTTTTTTTCAATTCCTGAAAGCTTTTCTCACAAGCTTCAGACCATTGAAACTTCACTATTTTCTGAGTCAACTTGGTCAAAGGAGACGAAATAGATGAGAACCCCTCTACGAACCTTCTATAATATCCAGCCAACCCCAAGAAACTCCTAATATCAGTTGGAGATGTGGGTCTAGGCCAATTCTGCACTGCCTCTATTTTCTTAGTGTCCACTCTAATTCCATCACCGGAAACAATTTGGCCTAAGAATGCCACATACTCAAGCTAAAACTCATACTTAGAGAACTTGACATTCAACTCTCTATCCTTTAGAGTTTGGAGAATTACTCTGAGATGGCTAGCATAATTTTCCTCATTCCTCAAATAGTTTAGAATGTTATCAATGAACACGATAACAAACATATCTAAATAAGGCTTGACTACTCTATTCATAAGGTCCATGAACGCTGCAGGCGCATTGGTCAAACTATAGGACATGACCACAAACTCATAATGACCATAACGGGTCCTGAATTATTTAATAATAAACTGTTAATATTAATTAAAAATTAAAGATTAAAGTATTAATAAACATAAAAAAATAATTCTTTTAAAAAATAAAATTTCAATTATTTTTCTTACCTCACTCCGCCNCCCCCCCCCCCCCCACAATCCCCCATCCTTTTTAAAAAGAAATTCTTTTTAAAAATATTTTAAAAAATTTCATACTTCACCTTCCTCCTCCCAAAAAAAACCACCCACTCTCCCTTCCCCCCCTCCTGCCCGAAAAAAATTGATATTATGTTATTTTAAAAAAAATAAAAATTGTACCCCATCCTATTTAACCCTCCACTCCTATTTTTTTTTTTTTTTACATTTTCTCATACATATATTTTTAGAAAAAAAAATTCTACTAGTGTGCCGAATATAACATAAATAAATAAAAAATCAGAAAAAATCTTATGGCGGCAAGTAAAAAATATTTTCGATATGTATATATTAGCACAAAAATGAGAAAAAAATTGGAAGCGGAGGGTTAGGTGGGGTGGGTAGAATTATTTTTTTAAAAATAAAATAATATCTAAATTAGTATTTGAGGGGTGAGGGGGGAGGGGGGCGGAGATGAAGTAAAAAAAAATTAAATACTTTTATAAAAGAAGTTTAAACAAAAAAAATGGTCGGGGGTGGGGGGTGAGGTGAGAGGAAGTGATGGAGTGGGGTAACAAAAAGTATATTACATTTTATTTTATAAAATAAATATTATTTTTTTGGATAATAATTTTTTAATTTTAATTTTAACTAATACTCATAGTTTATTTAATTTTTGTCAAGGTTGAATGTTTTGTCCATGTTGAGTGTGATGTGACAATTTTTTAAAATAAAAGAGAGAGTGTATTACAGACACCATGATGAGAGTGGTATAAAAGAGAGAGGTGTGTTTCTTAAACTAAAAAGTGATAGTTTAGGTATGAAAATCACACTCTCAATAGTTTAGGTATGAAACTAAAAAAAAGGTATAGTTTAGGTGTGCAATTGACATTTATCTCTTTAAAAAATCATGTTCTTGTTTTTTTCCTAAAAAAAAATTAATTTAACTAATAACTAAGTAGGAAATTGTTACGCCCCTTAAAACTAGAAGACTAAGCTAGAGACTAATGTGTAAACTAGTAGCCTAATTGGGGTTTAATGTAAAGCTAAGAGTCGTAAAATAACCTCTGGTACTAAAAATAAATGTTTTTGAGTGTATACGTCAAGGTACGACCCCCCAAGGACCAACCAAGGGTCCTTAAGGAGGACCTTGAGGTAGCCCAAAAAGCTGTCAAAAAGACAGCCTACCCACAAAAGAGCACCGACAATCTGTGGGTGGACCCATGCCCCGTTGGTGGGGTTTGTGGGTCAAGGCTGGACCTCCCCTATTTTATCAAACTCTCTGACTGATCTACGATCCAACCAGCACAGCTCGTGGACCCACCCACGGTCCGTGGGTGAGGTCTCGTGAGTGAGGGCTGTGTTGGTCACCTAGTTTTTTAGTTGGGGTTAAGAGAGGGCTTAGGGTTAATTAATTAATTAATTATGAGGGGTCATTTTAACACTAATTAAACTACCTATATAAACCTAATAGACCCCTAAACTAAGTCAATTGGTTCATGCATTCAAGACCCCAAAACAAACTTAAACCTCTCCAAATATTTCTCTCACTAAAACCTCCATTAAAGAAGAAGAAGAAGAAGAAGAAGAAGAAGAAGAAGAAGTAGAAGAAGTTGAAGTCTAAGGCTCAAGAACTCATCTTTTCCACTCAATTTCGTGAGGAATCTTCATAAGGTATGGTGGATTTTCATCTATGGGTAGCATTCACCTATAGAGTCCCTTCAAAACTTGATTTCAAAAAAAGCTAGGGTTTCAATCTAAGTCATGGGTTCTCTTTCAAAACGTTTTCAATGGTTGATTTATGATGAATTATGGTTGAATTGATGATTTATTGTTTATTTATGATAAAATCCTCCCAAGAACCCGTGAATCCCCTATATTACTAAATTGTGATTTCATGATGTGGGTTGATTGATTATAGAAGCATGTCAATTGATTATGTCTATATTGATTGAGTATATTAAATCATGATATTCTCCATATCTAATGTAGTAATTTTAGATGTTTGGATTGAATGTGATTCATGGTCCTTGAAGGGCAAATTATGAGGGTTTGTACATGTTTATGAGAATTGTGTATAAGCTTATGATTCACTTAGAGAGTGAATATATTATGACTATGGTGTAATTGTGGTATTGTTGAAAGGTTATTCTCCCCATACCCTTACACATGACTATGGATGAAATGTCTATGACTATGATAATGTTGTTGTGTTGATTGAAAGGTTATTCGCATGAACACACTATGAACATGATGTGAAAGGTTTACTCACATGTTAATGGTGATTTTAAGGTTGAAATTCCATTCTCACCTAGTGAATCTATGAGCTATTTTATGAGTTGTGTTGGATGGAGGGTAAGATACTCCTTAATGCATGTAAATTCAATTCAAGACTAAACATATAATTTTGGGAAATAATGCTTAGCACCTAGTGGATATGTAATATGAGATAGAGACCCTCCCATCAATTCAAAAGGCCGGGTCATCTAAAGTAATCTCATGAGATGGAAGCTCCCCCGTCAATACAATAGGTTTGGGGTTTCTAGAAGCAATCTCCCTATCCCATTACTATCTTCCCACATAGGTCTTTAGGTAGTGGATCCACCTAAAAGCTAATACATTTAGTTCTACCTTAGGGAAGTAGGACATCTATTTTCGGCGTGGGACATGACACCGGATTCCATGTATCTCACATGGTCTATGTCGGTTAAGGCTATTTCCCTACATGAAAATAATATGAATTATGACAAGAACATGAACATGAACTATACTTGTGACTTCTCAATGAGCTCTACTTAGTGTGAGTGGGGGTATGGCACTTCACTTATACATTGCATAAGTAGGCTTTGAAAGGTGTTATAGTGTGGTTTCCTTACGCTATGAAGATATATGAATTATGCATGTATGATATGGATTGTTGCTAAGAATGACTTTACTTGCTACAAGCTATGAACATAATGTTTCCTTGTCTATGAGTATTGACTATGGATGAGGTCAAGTTATGATATGCATGATTATGGTGGCCTAAAAGTGGTACTTAGTATTAGATAGGATTATGGGATCTTGTCTATGCATTGCACAAGTATGGCTTAGGGTTCCTTATGAAATGGTTGACTTATGTATTTACATTATTGTGCATAATGATTCTTAAAGTTGACATGGAGCATGATTTAAACTAAATTGTCCCTTTTAGCATGTTTTAAGGATTTTTATGCATGGCTTCCATACTTGGTACAATTTTGTGCTAACCCATATTTTCTACATTTTTCCACAAGTGTAGGGCCCGGTTGTTGAGGTGTGCTTCCTTCTTGATCAAAATATTGGATTGACTATTCTCCATGCTTTCGGTGAGTCCTCATGGTTCGAGGACAAAAGTTGTTCATTTCTAGTTTCTTCTTACATTTTCGTTTGAGACTATGTTGTAAAGGGTTGTGACCCTTATTGATTCTTGATTGTATTTTATGGTTAATGAGACAATGTCTAGACTTCCATTTTGATTTTATGAAAAGACTTCGATTGTAAAAAGTTTTAATTCCGCATCATTTCTGTTACCTATGTTTATTATATGCTAAGGGCTTGTATAAGACCCCTTCGGGGTCGAGTACGCCGTGTTAATACATCTAGGGGGTACCCCTGGGTCATGACAAACTTGGAAATTAGAGCACAAGGTTTAGAATGATTCTAGGATGATGTCTCATAAACCACGTCTAGTAGAGTCTTGTTCATGGGTGTGAAGCGCGCCAAATTTATGAATAAGAGGCTATAAGATGTTTAGGAAATTTCACTTCTTTCATTACTCTTAAGTCGTGCCGTAGAGTTTAATTCTATAAAGTCCTTTTCCTAACCCTTCTCTTGTGTCTTGAGGAAATGAATACACGAAGGGCGAATGCTAGAAGGGCGGAAGAAGAGAATGTGAATCAAGGAGTTTCTCAAGGAAATCAAGTTCTTCAAGTCAATCAAGCTCCGATGGATCCCCCAGCTATGACGAATGTGGAGATTAGATCGGCTTTCCTAACATTGGCTCAAGCTATGACGACCCAAGCCAACATAGATGTTGGGACCTGTGTGAACCATATTATGAACTCCCCGACTTCTAGATTGAGGGATTTTGCAAGGATGAACCCTCTCGAGTTTCTTGGCTCCAAAGTGGAGGAGGATCCCCAAAGATTTATAGATGAGGTTTCCAAAGCACTTTATGTTATGGGGGTGTCTGATATACCGTGAGTTTACAATATTTTTAATACATTTTACTTAAGAGTTGTGTGTGTCTACGGCCATTTTGTATTGGTATTAANTTTATAGATGAGGTTTCCAAAGTGCTTTATGCTATGGGGGTGTCTGATATACCGTGAGTTTACAGTATTTTTAATACATTTCACTTAAGAGTTGTGTGTGTCTACGGCCATTTTGTATTGGTATTAATGTGTTTTTATCATGTTTGCAGGAAATAAATTCAGACTTGGAAGTATGAGACACAACTGAAGAATTGTGCAGAAAGGGGCATCTACGGAAGTGACTCACGGACCGTAGGTCCAGTCACGTTCCGTAGATGGTGATTGTTGACACTCAATTTTGGCTCTCCACATTTAACTATAATATATATATATATATATATATATATGTGTGTGTGTGTGTGTGTGTGTGTGTGTGTGTGCGCGCGTTATGAAATTTTCATAGGAATACGAAAAGATTTTTAATTATTTATTTTACTTGATAAATTTATTTCATAAATGTTATTTCTTACAAAAATTAAATATATTATATTACTACTTACTTTGTCATTTTTAAGAAAGTGTCGTTCTTAAGAATTGAATCTATTTTTGTTCAAATATAATTTCTATTGTCGCAATAGATATTTTTCGTACATTTAAAAAAAAAAAGAATTTTAGAAAGCTTAATCAATTAATAAGTTACTAATTTATATTAATTTTAATAGTGACTAATTTGATCAAATAAGTTAATCTTGCAAAATATTTATTTTTTAATTTAATAAATTATGACTATTTAATCAAGAAGTAGTTATAATTTAAATGAATTTAATTTGAGCAATTTGGCAATCCAAGTCTTCTTAAACTGGCAAATCCGTGTATGCCGCGTAGGCGAGCACATGGATTGTGTTTCTTTAGTTTAAATCTCTAGACCCTACAATTAAATCTAACGGTCCTAGTTAATTAAACTTTTACCATTATATATATATATAACTTTTCCTTTTAATTCCTAATTTATCTTAACCATTCGATCAAATTAGATAAGCTCTTCAGTTTCTCCAAAATAGTACGCTGCCCAACTCTCCTCTTTTTCTTCAACAACGAGCATTGTTTCCCCGTACCAAAAAAGTTCCTTCTTTTCCAGAAAAAGTGTCTTCAGTTTCCTCCTTCCCATGCCTCTTTCGACCTCTCCCATCAAGGTCGGCTATGAACCGCCGGAAAACAACAATATCCGGCGGTTTCCAACATCATCTCAACCCCCATCACATCACAACTTCTCCTCCTTCCCCATGCCCCGTCACTCCTTTGTCCCATCAAGTTCGGCCATAAACAGCCGGAAAACAACAATATTCGGCGGTATCTTGCTTTATGTCTCCCCCATCACCCCTTTTTCGATGAAAAGAGACACCTTATTCCGCCTATACCTTATCCTAACGGCTTCAAAATATGAAAAGGTGATATTGATTTGATTTGTAGCAGTAGCTCTCTATTTTCCAGTGAGTATTTTGATTTCAAATTCGGATTTTTGAGTCCGATTTTCACCTATAAAAGGATGTGTTTTCCCATCCGAAAATTACCAACAACCATAGAGAAAAATGGGTAAGAACAACAATCAAGAATCCAACAATAGATATAAGAACATATAGAAACAATATATTTCAAAAGGGTTACAGTTCGATAAAAAAATTCATCTTCTCTTCTTTTTGTTTTCGATTTTTGGGGTTCGAGTTCAAGTAAGTTTGAGGTCGGAATCCTTGACATCAAAGCCTTGTGTGCTGCCAAGCACAAGGTCAGTAACTTTTTTTTTTTAAATTCAGAAAATTTGGTGATTATCATGGGTGTTTAATTTTTTACATATTTGTGTTTTAATCCACCAGGATTCCTTTGTTATAGGAATAGTATCTCCATTATTGTTGATATATTTAGGAAACATTCTTTTCTTTAAGATGGAAATAGTGACCTTCTTTTTATTTGCTGTACATTAATTGAAAGAGCAGGTGGGTCTCTCTCTATTTTAGACTATTGTGTTGGATGATATTTCTTGCTAGTCTGAATTCTCAATTACCCACCAGATTAAACATGCAAATGATAACAATTCAGGAATTTAAGAATCCATTTCTTTACATTAGGATTTTACTGCGATATTTTAATGTAAAGTTTTGTTCAATCCATGTTTTCTTCAGCTTTTTAGTTCAAGTATTGAATTCATGAACATTATATTCCATTGATTATTTTTTTGATTCCTGATTGTGAAGCACGAAGAGATCTATCCGAACATTAGTCTTTGTAGTTATATGAAACGGTTCTGTTTTCACACCTACAAACCTAGGAAGATCAACACTTGATTATCTATCTACGAAATATATGAGAGTCTCACTTAGCTTACTGGCCATACTATATTGATCATTGATTCTTGACATGAAACCTAGTAATTTGTCATGATCTAGGAATAACTAGTTTGTTAATCAGTGACTTTATCTTGAGAATCATTTTTGGAGTCTACCAAAGAGATGGTTGAGCAAATAGATAAGCTTTCTTCTTTGTTAAATTTAGTAATCTATTGAAAGGGCTCCGAGTTCATATTATACGCATAGTCATTTTATCCTAATATCTGCGATAATATCGGGGATTATTGGGTTAATATATGTGATAATTGACTTAGAATAATTTGGCATTTGCAGTTCTAATTTGTTGTCTATATCAAACCCTCCATAGTCTTATAGTTAAAACATCGTCTTAAAGTATTGACTTGCCCTGTTGACATTTGAACATAGTTAAACAAACATAAG
Organism: Solanum stenotomum; assembly: GCF_019186545.1. Lineage (NCBI taxonomy): Eukaryota > Viridiplantae > Streptophyta > Magnoliopsida > Solanales > Solanaceae > Solanum > Solanum stenotomum. The sequence continues at coordinate 14,387,967 of NC_064288.1, forward strand.
TATAAAATGGAATGGCTGCCTATTTTGTCTGATGGTGTGATTGATCTTTTGTGTGCAAATTATCATTTTTCTATCGCCTAATAGTATTGTTCTTTCCAAACAAGCTTAATGACAATATTGGTTAGAACACATGTAGTTTGAGAACTCTTTTTATTTTAAGTTCATGTTGCTTCTCTTTTAAACTTGATATTGTTGTTTGAATAGTTTCTAATCTTTTTTTTTTCTCATTGTATGTTTCATGTACAATCGGAGGGCGATAGTTTCTACTTTGGAACTCGTTATTGGCCTAAAGTATTAGGCCAACATCAATTAGGATCATCGTAATGCTTGGAGTCTTACAAGTTAGGAGTCCAATATTTCTTAGCCTTCCTCTTTTCGATTCATAATTATATTGTTTGGATATATTGGCTAACCTTTGCTTACAAGTTTTTGATATATTGCTTGACTTTAATTTTTAATTTTATTTACATGAGCAAATATTATTTGTTTATGAATTTAGTTGAGACACCTTTAGAACAAATGATACAAAAAATATTTTCTTAAAAAATGGGTTAGCATTTTTACTTATAACATTCTTTCAGGCCTTTTAAGTAGAAAAGACGGGCAGATAGTTTTAAAAGTTTTCCAAATGAAGTTTTAAAAGGTTAAAATAATATTCGTTTAGCATTTCAAAAGTGGGAAAAAAAATATATCGACTTAGGTCTTTATCTTAAGGAATAGGAAAACTTGTCATCTAAAATTTTCAATTGAAGTGTTAAAAGGGTGAAATAATATTCATTTAGGTATTTAAGTAGAAAAAAAATAAAACTCATGAATTGGGACTTCCAAATGAATTTAGAGATACATAAAGAATAAAATAATTCCTTTAAAATAATTAACTTGTGGAATTATATTTTTTTTTAAAGAAAAAATAAGTAGGAAAATAGGCTCATACATTTAACAAAAATAAAATATAACTTTAGAATAAGACTCAATAGTTAGGCCTTTTTTTATACTCTTTACATCACCCCTTTATAAAGTATATTGACTATTCTTACTTTTTTGGATCAAACATTGCTAAAAACATTTTTATCTTTTAAAGGTTCAAATACAAGGTACATACATATATATGTCATACATATAAAGGTATATATTCTATATTTTCTCCACATAACCTATTATTATCTACTATCTCTTTTACTAATGTTATTTATTTATTTTTATAATTTATAAATGCCTACACTTAAATATACATATTACTTTACTACATATAATCTACTGTCAATTTGTCTATACATGTAAATAAATAATAAGTGTTCATAGGTTCTAAACAACTTACATGTATGACTTTATAATAAACATAATTTTAGATCTCAAACTCTATCTAATATTTTAACATTTAGTATCATTATTATTTATTTATTTTAATTATTTTTAGGAAACTCTATTTTTATCCAAATTACATATTACATATTACTACATATTTACACTCCACTACTATCTTATTTTATTTTTCATGTCTTAATGAAATGACATATTTTCATAAATTCAACATCTATATATTTTTTAGGATAACTTTACTATGATGCATCTATATTTTTCAACATATAAAAAATTAACATAATTTTAAGTACATTTATTTTTATTTTTTATATTTTTTACATGATAAAACACTACTATTAAATCTATTTGATAAGGCATATATATGTCGTATCTTGTATTTTACTCTTTTCTTAAACTAACCAATTAACTTATCATTGATTTTTAAAGAAAATAAATAAACAAGTAATCACAAGTATTATTCCTAACAGAGTCTCACTGGTTTTACAAATCAAAACAGAGTTTATATTTACATACACAAAAATGGTTTTCCTAATATTTCCCTTAAAATTTAGGTGGCGACTCTAAAATAAATAAAACAATTTTTTCCAAAAAAATAAATAGATTGATAGCCGTATTATGTTGTGAACTGTTTAAGCTGGTTCGAAATTGGGTGCGACAGCTTGGCGACTCTGCTGGGGAGTTTACTTAGGTTTTAACCTTAGAAAACTTAATTTAGGAATAATACTTGTGATTACTTGTTTATTTTTGCTTGTTTGCTTTTCCGAATTGATATATTATTTTGACTAAAAGGTCGCAAGTGAAATCCAAACTTGTGTTCCTTATTTGTTTTAAAACACTACTTGTTACTGCTTTCTCTACACTATTATTAGCAATTTCTATCGAGTCTTTTGCCGTACACGTATACACTGTACACGCGAGGGGTGTTCCTACACTCCTCCGAAACTCTCTTTGGATTCCTTAGTTTCAGAGTTGGCGCAGTTAAGATAGCACACCTTCTCGCAATTGCTCAATCCTACTCTCAATCATCTAGGAAAAAATCTTACTCTTTAAAATAGGTCATGTTGCATAGCCTTAGGCAAAACAATATACGATATTGTCATTTGCGTTTAGGAAACCACCCAAATGTCAATGAGTTTCTTCTTTAAAACTCGATGACATAAACTTTGTGTGAAATTGATATAAATTATCCAAACTTAAACACTTAACGAATTTGGAGCAAATAAACTCATCATACCCTTTACCCTTTTTTCAGATGCAAATCAACCAAAACCTTCCTAATATCAGGCTGATGACTAAGGTCCCCCGAACTTTGAAAGAGTGGTAGGGAAACATTTGAGTGGCCTACGGAAATGAGATTATGCCACACTTGGGGTTGTTAACTGATCTGCTGAATGTAGAGGCAAACGAGTTACTCATTACTCTAATGATTGAATTTTGGCAACCAACAACAGTGACTTTTAAGTTCACAGATTTTGAAATCACACCAACACAGGAAGTGATAAGTCAAATTGCTGACTTACCGTTGACTGGCAGAGCACTTTTGACCCCGCGCACTACATCAGGAATCAATTTTCTCCAGTCTTTGGGCTTGAGGGTACTCTGATGTTTGCGAAGAGTTGATGAGGGATGGGTCATGTTGGATTATCTATTTAAAAGGTTCGGTCGTCGAGATAGCTATGATAGGTTCCAACAAGAATTCTTTATCTCCAGGGTTGATTGGGAGAGACTTAGGGCTATTGTTTTCATGACGGCCTTTTTGGGTATTATGATCTCCCCAAAGAAAAAAGGTTTTGTCGACATCAACCTATTGCCTATGGTCATCTTCATGTTTAGGGGACATATTAGAGTGACCATCGTACCCATGATTTTGACAGAAATATTTCGATCATTATCCCTCTGCTCTAGAGGATATGATCACTTTAAGGGAAGTAACCTATTGCTGCAGATTTGGGTGTTGGAACACTTTTATCAAAGACATGCATAAAATGGCGCTGAAGTGGACTTACACAATAAAATCAGAAGCCATGCGTCGAGATTGAGCATATGGGATGCCCCAAATAATGAAGATGGTTGGTGCCTTTTCCTGACCCATCTCACAGGGAACTGCATTCAATGGCGACTACCGTGGGTCTATGGCCGAGCTTTGTTGAGAGCTAACCAGACCTATTTCGTTGAGTTGATTGGGTTAAAAGGCTTCCAGCCTTACACACCTCTAAGAGTCGGCAATTTGGGATTACCCAAGGCGTCCCTTTATGGTCAAATATGGCATTGATAGAGGTCGATTATGAAGGAAGAATCCCGATCGAAAGAATCTCTACTTTGGTACAAGGATGGTGCGGTATTCTTGACTCAGACATGGGCGTTGAGTCGTGGTGCATGCCTGGATATTATACTTGGTTTACGATAAGAGGAATTCACGCTAGACCTAGCTATGAGGGAATCTTGGGGTTCACAGACACTCAAAGATCAAATCAAATTGGCACAGAGCTATTGAACCTCATGCACATCACTACAACCACGTATGAACAGGTGACCCCATGGTTTATCGACCATCTCATACATGCAGTTGATGATGAACCAAATGAAGAGATGGAGGAAGACCCAGAAGAGGATCCTAGAGAGCCAACTTAAGAGATGGAAGAGGATCCAGAAGAATACTCAGAGCATGACCTTAACTTGTATGACCCTAGAGATGGAGGAGTGATGCATATGGAGGATGAACCTGTTCAAATAGTAGAGGACGCTCACTCGGAATATGGCTCCTAGGGTTTGATGAAAGGGAGGATTCAAATGACTGGGAATGGAAAATCGATGAATCCTCTTAGTATCAGTCGGGGCCTTACTATGATTTGGGAGACGATGACGATGCCCCAACCTGGCCGTAGATCATCTTTCTTCTTTGAAATCCCTCATAAGATCTTTAAAGTGCCGTGTGGCCTATCCCTCTTCTATCCCTTGTGGCCACCCTTGTACTTTCATTTCTTAGGCTTCCGACCGCCTACATCGTTGTAATAGCCAAACTATGTAATCAATAAAGTTATGTTTGCTCCAAATCTAAAATGTGTTTAAGTGGATAATTTATTATCAAACTAATTGCAACGTAGGCCTACCTCAGGCAAAAAGAGGTTCTATATTAGGACGCGTTTTGAATGTCGTTGAATTGGCGTATATATGCGTTACATTTATTTGTTTGTTACATTTTTCAATATCTCCCAAACTAACATAGTTTCCCTTTTTCTTTGTTTTCTTTTCTTTATTTATCCCCAAAAATATGTTGATTTGTGTCGACTTGCAGAATGGCTGACTCACGATACAACCTTCGATCAAAAGGAAAGATGACTGATAAAGATGAGTTCAACGCTGCCGCAAATATAATAATGCCTATCGAGAATCTCAAAAGTTCTCGAAGTATAACTAACATTCAAAACGAGGAGAAAATGGCTCGCATGGAACAAGAACTCGAGATCTTGAAGGAAGAATTGCGTCTAGTGTGAGACTTGGACAAACTATCGGCAACCACTTTCCCTACTTTCAAGACACCTATCTACTTCCCAAAGGTTGACTTGCCTTCTGCCGACTTACCAAATCAGCCAGAACTGACTTAACACACTCCTACTCACAGTCGAGTTCCACCAGCTTCTCCAACCGCAGTCAGGACTGTTCCTGACCTTTCTAATCGCGACCCTATTGTACCTACGATGCAGCGGATACTTGGGGCACATGTCGCCGCTCTCTATGAGCTACATGTTCGACCTGTATATGCCACTGAAGCTCCTACATTCATAACGCCAGCGGTGGTTAAAGTTTCATACGAGGTCGATTAATATGCAGAAATGGAGAAAGATGCTCGGTGGAAAGAGGATACATTAATCAAAGCCCAATTTCATGGTCTGAAAAAAGTGTTGAAAAGCTTACAAGTCACTAGAGGAACATAGAGTCTACATTATGATGACTTGTGCATCCAGCCAGACCTTGACATGCCAGTAGGATACAAACCACCGAAGTTTGACATTTTTGATGGAAAAACTGACCCTCGCACACATTTAAGGGCATATTGTGACACGTTAGTCAGTGTAGGGAGAAGTGAGAAGCTGAGGATGAAGTTGTTCATCCAGAGTCTGTCTGGAGAAACATTGGCTTGGTATACGCGCTAAGACACTCGCAAATGGCATGACTGGCAGGAAATGGCTGAAGACTTCATGACTCGTTTCAAATTTAATATCGAAATTACAGCTGACAAATTCTCATTAGCCAACATACAGAAAAAGCAATCAGAGAATTTCCAGGAGTATGCACGACGTTGGAGAACTGAAGCCGCAAGGGTGCAACCACCACTAGATGAGAGTGAGCTCTCATCATGTTTTATTCGAGCTCAAGAAGGTGTCTACTTTGACAAGATGATGTTAATGATGGGCCAGAAGTTCGCAGAATTGGTCAAGATGGGGGATTTTGTAGAGGTGAGTGTTAAATCTGGGAAGATTCAGTTTATGGTCGCATCGCAAGCTACAAGTAGGGCTATACAATCGGGCTCCACTGGCGGCATCAAAAGGAATAGGGAGGGTGTTTCAGCTGTCACTTACCAACAAGGAGGACCGTCCCACCGATACCCCAACAATCCCTGGATTGTTGCGCAGACTTCATACGTCCCATACCAAGTATATAATACCCAACCCCATTATAATCCATCCCGAGCACCAGCATACCAAAATACTCCAAGACCATGAGGAATATGGGGTCCCCGACTATCCAAACATAGATGAAGCAGATGCCATGACATCTTCGACGTAACTTGTAATCACTATTCAACTAAAGGAACCTCTGACTATCCAAACATATCTCCCAAGAGTTGTAGTGACCACTCTAATTGCTAGAAAGCTTGAGTATGATACCAAAGCTGTCCCTTGGGACTATCGAGTAGGCACCAAGGGCAAGATGATCAATACTGTCGTGGCTCAAGGAATGACTAGGTTGGGGAGGTGTTACGCCCTAGATGATCTAAATCAAAGATTTCTCGAAAAAGATCAAAATCCAAAGAAGAATGTTACCGATGCTGAAGCCGCAGAGTTTTGGAAGAAGATGCAGTCTAAAGACTATTCGGTAGAAGAACAACTGAAGAAGACGCCAGCCCACATATCCATTTGGTCTTTGCTTATGAGTTCTAAAGCTCATTGGAATGCTTTGATGGAAGTGTTAAACAAAGTGAACATTCCAAAAGAGACCACAAGTGAAACCTTAGCCGCAACGCTTAGAAGAATAGTGGAAGTTAACAAGATTTCTTTCCATGATGATGAGTTGCCTGCAGAAGGGGATGGGCATAACAAACCCCTTCACATCACAGTGAAATGTTGTCATAAGATTGTGATTCAAGTTTTAATTGATGGTGGTTCTGGATGCAATATCTGTTCTTTCACCACTTTGAGAGATTTAGATGTTAATATGGGAGAGATAAGGGAAAGTCGTGTGAAAGTTAGAGCCTTTGATGGAGCGCAAAGAAGTGTCATAAGAGAGATCTATCTCACATTGTAGGTGGGGCCGGCTGAATTCCCCATTCTATTTCAAGTGATTGATGTATCATCCAACTACAACCTGTTGTTGGGAAGACCATGGGTTCACATGGCAAGAGTGGTTCCTTCCACTCTTCATCAATGTGTAAAGTTTGAGTGGGGTCGCACAAAAGTCACCATCCACGGGGAGCTCAGTCACCCCATTTATTCTATCCCAGTTACCAACGAGTTAGATGGAGCTACTTTTCATAATTTGGAAATCATGAAAGTTGTAAGGGTCAATGAGGAAGCAGAACCCGAAGATACCAAATTGTCAAGTACGACAAAAATGGTTGAGTCAGAGATGTTGAAGTATGGGTATCAGTCAAAGAGTGGACTTGGACCCAAGTCCAATGGTATAATAAGCCAATCCAACTGAAGCATCAGAGAGGCACCAACAGACTCGGATACGAGCCTGCCTTGGGAAGAATCTACCAGGGGGCAAGCGACACAATCTTCGTGCCAGAACAAACTTTGATTCCAGATCAAACAGGCGATGATGGCATCGTAGAAGGAATAGGCAATCTATTCGTGGCCATGGCTGGGGAAGAGGAAGAGATAAATCTCAGCAAATTGACCATTCGTGATGCCGAACCTAAAGAAATCTTACAGAACTGGACCATCAACCTGCCCCTATTTCAACCAGAGTCCTGGTAGTGTGGAAAATTAGTTTTAATTTTAAAATTTGCATGATCAAATTGAGGCTTGAATCATGCCTAACCTTTTGTTGCTTGCCTCTTATAAAAGCTAGAATGCTTTGAAAATAAAATAAAAAAAGTCTTTGTTTTTCTTTAAAAAATTTCTCGTTATTTTAAATATTTATAGATCACGAATAGTATGATGAAAACATGATGCTTGAAAATCTACCACATGAGATCGAGCAAGTTGAAAGCCAAAAGAAACCCAATATGGATGAAACAGAGGTTGTCAACTTAGGAGATGATGAGATCGCGAAGGAAACACGAGTCAGCATACACTTGGAGGCTGAAAGAAAGCAAGAGTTAATACAGTAGCTTAAGCAGTACTTGACGTATTTGCTTGGTCTTATGATGATATGACAGGATTAAGCACTGATATTGTCTCACACAAATTACTAATTGATCTCACTTGTCTACCAGTTAAACAAAAAACAAGAAAATTCAATCTAGATTTGAGTTTGAGGATCAAGGAGCAGTAATCTTAGCAGCAATGGACGGCAGAGTGAGCACAAAGCCAATCAATTCAGACGCCATCAAGAATACTACATCTGAAGACCTCAAGATTATCGCTTATCTTTCGTACTTTTGCATTTTGATGAAACAGAACTACGTCTAGACCCGACTTCCCACGGTGGGGTATGTAGGCAACCCACACCGAATCCGATCTCCCTTAGAAAATCCAATACATCTTTTTTAGAACTACTCTCAACCTAAATTCCCTCAGTGGGATATGTAGGCAATCCTTGTAGGATTCGGTCCCTTGCATTTTTCTCTTTCCTATTGTATCGAACTACGTCCTGACTTGATTCCGTTTGGATACGTAGGCAGCCCAAGTCAGGCTCAGTCATGGCATTACATGTTCTTACATTTCATTTCATATTTTTCACTTTCCTATTGTAATCGAACTACGTTACGACCTGATTCCACTTGGATACGTAGGCAGCTTGAGTTAAGCTCGGTCATCGCATTACATACTTTTATTTCTCTCATTTGTATTCGAACTACTTTAAGATTTGATTCCTGCATTGGGGATACGTAGGCAGCCTGAGTCAGGCTCGATCAATGCACTGCATAATTTCCATTTTTTCTTTCTTTTCTTTCTTCTTACCCTTTGGAAACACTTCCTCATAGTTAGCGTAACCGCATAATATGAAGAATCTCGATCTTCACAATGTCTACAAAAGAGCTAGGGAAGCTTCATCAGAAGGGTAAAAGCTACAGGAGAACTATGTTGGATATAGTCAACAAAATGGAAAGGTCGACGAACTTCGGAACATGTCTTAATCTAAAAAACGCTGGAGAATTACTATATATATATATACCTAATATATACGTAGTATACTTATTTTCTAGAAAAATAAGCAAATTCATTTCAAAAATATATTTTTTTCTACTCATCCACTTACCAAGTCTCTAGGTTAAGAAACTGTGCGGGACTGACAAGGTGTCGAAGGATTCTAGTGACGAGGCTTCAGTCCGCAAGTCGATGCAAATCAACACCCCCTCCCAAACTAAACTTTCTTTGAGTGCAGGAACACATGAATCAAGGAAAATAACATGAAGTCTCGGGGCATGACCAGAAACGCCATTCGACTTCTCACGATCATGAGCCAAAATACTCTTTCCCTATTTTATTTTCGGAAGTACTTCAACTTGAGTCTTATGTCTAATAATATTTCATTTAAATTTTTGCAGGTACGCTCAAGATTCAGATCAAATGCTGAAGAAAATAGGGCCCTCGTAGGAAAATAGGATAGTTAGCTTTCTGTTAAAATAACTCCACCAACTGGAGCTTGTAAACTAACCTCATCAACAACTCCGTCAGTCGAAGACCACCGTCTAAGAATGCCAAACTCGACAAGCCTGGGGTTGTACATAGCAAATGTCACTCAAACTCTACTGGTTGGATGCTGTACATAGCAAACTTCGTCAAACTCCGCCAATCGAAGGCTGTACATAGCAAACTTCGTCAAACTCCGCCAACCGAAGGCTATACATAGCAAACTTCATCAAATTCCACCAACCTGGGGTTGTACATAGAAAAATTCGTTACACTCCACCAATCGAAGATTAGCATCGTAGCGACGTCATCGAAGCTCCACCGACCGGGGGCTGTACATAGCAAACTTCATCAAACTCCGTCAATCGATACTAACATTGTAGCAACGTCACCAAAGCTCCACCGACCGGGGGCATGCAAGCATAATGTCAACCGAACTCCGCCAATCAGAGCCTGTATATAAGCAAAAGAAGCAACACTCAGTCAATCAGAGACTAACATCGTAGCGACATCACCGAAGCTCCATCGACTGGGGGTATGCAAGCATAGTGACGCTGTCATACACCAACAATCAAATGTTATATTACAAGTTTTACACAGCCAGATGCAGGCTTCTACATTACAAGTTACTTTACTTACATCACAAGAGACATCAACAATCATTTGAATATCTACACTCTACTCTTTTCATTACTATTTCAATTTACAATTTTTGAACCGCAATAGGTACTTTTCACCTTTTTACATGTTTTGCAGGACAACGCATTACAACGAGGAACTCCCTCTAAGTAGCAAACTAGGGAAAGTTAGTGCAATGTCAAGCGTCACTACCTACGTCAAGGATTCACTTTCAAAATTAAACTCGACTCGATTTTTAGAAGTTCAGATTTAAATCTTTCTTATAGTTCTTTCATGTCTCAGTAAATTGTATCTTGACACTGGGGCATCATTTTGAAAATTCATCCCTCTACCATATGTCTTCAGTAGAAATTGCTACGGAGCATTCACGTTTCTTTAGAACTATATCTGTCCCTCTATTCGTGCTAATCTCTTCATACTTCACCACCAAAAGATTTCAGTATTGCCATAATTCGATACTGGGGCAAAATTTTAATAAAAAATTGTTATGCTCCTACACTCTCGAACTACATGTGGCCTGATTTCTCATGAAACCTGAGATACGTAGGCAGCTCAGAAGCCAGAGTTCGGCCACAACTCCTTAAACATTCTTGCCAAGTTATTGCTCAAAGTGTATTTTGGTGGATCGCCTAAAATTGGATTGTGTCAATATTTCTTTGTCCACGTCTTCTTTACTTTCTTCCATGGACAAAGAAAGGGGAAAGTTGTTGACACCCAATTTTGGCTCTCCACATTTAACTATAATAATAATAATACTATATATATATATATATATATATATATATATATATGTTATGAAATTTTCATAGGAATACGAAAAGATTTTTAATTATTTATTTTACTTGATAAATTTATTTCATAAATGTTATTTCTTACAAAAATTAAATAGGAGATGTTTATTAAATATGAAATTTTCATAGGAATCATGAAATTTTCATAGGAATACGAAAAGATTTTTAATTATTTATTTTACTTGATAAATTTATTTCATAGATGTTATTTCTTACAAAAATTAAATAATCAACTGTTTATTTGGAAGGCTTTATCAAACCCTTTTGTAATAAATAATCAATTTCCTTTTTGCGGAATTCAACTAATTTGGTATTCATCTGACAAGGACGTGATTTGGTAGGGATATTTTCCTCAGAGAAATCATCTTCATATGGAAGAGTTACAATATGCTTTTCCGATTCCAAAAGGCACTAGGATGATCAACACAAATATCAATGGCCATTTTTTCAGAAATGAGTTTAATCTTTTCCTGTACTTTAGCAGATTTTAAAGTATCAAATATATTCATACTAAATATCTCAAGCTGTAAATAATCAACATGCTTTTGTTTCATGTCAATTAGAGCATTAATATCTCTAGAAATAGGCTCGGTGATAAAAATATAACTAATATCATGATTTTTATAAGTAGCAGAAAATCCTTTAGCATTTATATTAGTAAAAGGATAAAATGCATTTATAAAAGGAGTTCCTAGAATAATAGGAGGGTATAACTGAATTTTTACTAAGAAAAAGAAGTGAGAAATACAAACTTTATTCTGGCAAATACGAGTATTAGTTAATTTATACTTTATATTTAAAACATGACCAGATGCAGATTTAACCATATGAGTTGTTTTTTCAAAATATTTAGTAGGTACAAGACCTTCTTGAATGCAACTCACATTAGTGCCACTATCAATCATAGCAATGTTAGTTATAGAAAAAGTATTATCAATTAATATAGTACATTTAACATACCATTTATGAGCCGTAACAATTTAAATCATTCCTAAAAATATATTTTGTTTCGAATCAATATTCAAAGTGTTGGCAAGAGTATTTTCTTCAGCAGTAGATTCATCAGCCTTATTTTTTCCTTTGCTATTAGCAGACTCAATCTGAGTAAGACGGTGATAATAAATAATATGATTTTGTTTAAGAAATTTAATTTCTCCTTTCAAATGTTCAATTTCTCCTTTTAAATCATCAAAAGAGGTATCACGAATAACCATGGTTTGTTTAGAAGAGAGTCTATTATGAACTTCAGACAAGGAGTAGAATAATTAAATTCATCTTTAACCTTTTTATCACTAGGAATAGTAGTTGAAGAGCTAGTTTTACTAGCAGTCAATTGAATGATCTTTTCACGAAGAGTATTATCGGTAACTTCTTTTAGAAGTTCTATCACATTGTCTGGAGTGATAATGAACATATTCATATCTTCGAACTGAGATTGCAGCTTGTAGAAAACATCATGTTCACAGTGACAAACATCTCCATGACAATTACAAGCATCATTCGAATCTTGATGAACCTTAGAAGACTCAGGTTGCTCATCTTCTATTGCATAACTTGCTTCAGAATCATCATAATCTGATTCTGAACCAGAAGTATATAGAAAACTATAAATCTTCTTTTGAATATCATCATCAAGTTCTAGAGTCTTAAGCTTCTCTAGCTTACAATTTGTAGCTATATGCCCAAATTTTCCACATTTATAACACTTAATCTTATCCAGATCTCGCCTTGATCTATTCTTGGTAAATCTATGAGATTTACGATGAGCCCTACGCTCATCTCTTTCTTCTCTAGTCCTTCTCCTAGATCTTCTTTTCTTATGATGAGATCTATGAGATTCTGATTTAGAAGTTTCTCGGTTGGTACCTTTAGAAGCATCAGGTAAACCGAACTGAGTACAAAAATCTCNTCTTAATGAACCTTAGAAGACTCAGGTTACTCATCCTCTATTGCATAACTTGCTTCAGAATCATCATAATCTGATTCTGAACCAGAAGTATATAGAAAACTATAAATCTTCTTTTGAATATCATCATCAAGTTCTAGAGTCTTAAGCTTCTCTAGCTTACAATTTGTAGCTATATGCCCAAATTTTCCACATTTATAACACTTAATCTTATCCAGATCTCGCCTTGATCTATTCTTGGTAAATCTATGAGATTTACGATGAGCCCTACGCTCATCTCTTTCTTCTCTAGTCCTTCTCCTAGATCTTCTTTTCTTATGATGAGATCTATGAGATTCTGATTTAGAAGTTTCTCGGTTGGTACCTTTAGAAGCATCAGGTAAACCGAACTGAGTACAAAAATCTCCTAATTGAGACTTTTCTCTAAGCTTATCCATCTTTAGCTGTCTCGAGAGTTTTAACTCATTGCACAAATTTATGTCTTCTTGCGTACAAGCCCCAATAAACTTTCCATAGGTAAAATTACTATAGGGAATAATTCCTTGCGAATCTCTAAGAGTTTTTCACTCTTTCTACAAATAAAGAAGGTAATCCATCAATAAATTTGGCTTTCCAGAATTCTAAGCCATTTTCGGGAAGTTCCATTACCCGACTTAAATAAGTGTCTTTATACCATCTAAACTCACCTAAATGTCTACATCTAAGACCATTTAGTAAAGATCTAATGGTTTCATAGTGATTGGTAAATCTACCACTAAAATGTTCTAGGATGGTCAAGACTAAAGTATAAACAACGTCTTCTTTATTTTTAACTAAAACAAATCGTAGGTTATTAACTCCTTCGGCCGTAGCCTTAGCATTAATGACTGCTACCTTTGCATCAAGGGTCATATAATTATCCCACCAACCTCTTAATTGACCCGTAAAACCTGCAATAATCATTTTGCAAATAGTCCTGTCAGTGTTATTAACGCTTTTGCAGATGGTAGCATACATAAACATCCTATGAACGAAAATAGTTAACGGTCTATCAGTCAAACCATCAAGATTCCATTCATAAATCTCGCTTCCACTATAAGAGGTGTTAGTTTGATTCCAATCTCTTTCCTCTATTAAAACATCTTGAGGAGTTGGTCTGGGATAATAGTAAGTTTGCATACTAGGTTTTCTAGCATACGTATTACCACTATTCTTCTTTGGTTAACCATGAAGTTATTAACTTCCATTTCCACTTGTGTCTTGAAATCGAAAGTGGCTTCCATTTCATCTGCAAAATCTTCAGCGAGGCTTATCGGTTTCGCACTTGCACCAAATTCTGAAAACTTTTTATCTAAAAGGCTTTCAAGATCATGAAGAGGTCTAAGAATAAAATCCTGAATCTCAGGAGGTCTTTGAATAGGGACATCAGGCTATTTGGACGTAGAAGCCTGTTCAGAGACTTGTTTCACTGATTTTAACTTGTCATCAATTTGAATAATCAGATTAGTTAGATTATCTAACTTCTTATCTAGAGAACAAATATGTTCACCAATGACTTTAACATACAAACCCAAATAATTATTTTGAGAAATAAGTCGATTAATCTCATTATTACTTACTGCGGCCACCTCATTATCAATAAATTTATGAAAAGTAGTAAAAGTAATACCAGTATTATTTGGTAAAATAAACGGAGCTTGAAGAGGATAAATGAATTGAATAATTTTACCTGATTCATCTTTGTAAGATCGTTCAAGAACGTTGATGAATAAAGGTAAATAAGTGGTTATAAACCAAGGCACAAAGAACATAATATGATTATGTAATGCACAAATTTCATAAAATTCTTGAGAAATATTATTTAAATCTTCTTTACTGTAAGTGTCAAAAAACCAAGTTTTAAACCGGTTCCATTTTTCATTTAAAATTCGTTTTGAATATATTTTCTTGCCAGTGAACCTGGACTAAAATCAATTTGATGTTCTCTCATCATTAAGCATCATTAAGATTAAAATCCATCTCGGATACAGAAGGAATATCCTTATCAGAAACATCAGACGATTTATCATTTGTTTGAACAATGTTTAACCGAGGATCAATTTTAATTTTTTATTTTTCTGGCATATATAACTATTGATAAAGTATGCAATGAAGCAACTCGATTTCTAGCTGGACCATAACAAGGATCTATCAGAGAAATATGTTGAATAACCAGTTTTCTATCAGAAGCAAAAGAATGTCTACTATAAGGAATACTTTTTTCATCAAACTGCATACGAATTTTTCCATCGGAATTTTGACTAATCGGGATTTTGACTAATATGAGAATATTCAAAATTGGTGACAGCATCTGTTAGTTGTTCAGGGGGTATAACAGAATCTAGAATCCAAGTAGTAGGAAAATTAATTTCTTCCCATTTTATAGGTCTTCTAGTAATGACCTTAGATATGACGAAATTAGTTTCTACCAAAATAGTTTGATCAGATGTATCATATAACTTACATCTAGGATTTAAAGTAGCAAGTAATTTATATTAGATTCTATATGACAAGCAGATTAATTCAGAACCAGCTGCATAGTTATAGCCATGCGTCTTAACATTCAAAGTTAAAACATCTAAGATATTAGAATCAGTCAAAGATAACTGCAAATTTGGCTGAGCATTAAAATAAACTAGGCCATAGGCCAGTGTAGATTCTATCCAACCCATCAAAGACTGTCGAAAATTAAGATTTCTCGCATCACGAAGAGTAGCTAAGACAGTCTCTGGTAACCATTTAAGAGTCAATGGCTTGAAAATAATTTGAACCATGCCAATATGCAAGAATTTATATTGAGATTTATAAAATTCAATATCATGCTTATTTAATAAACGAATAGTTTGTTCTGACGAGTTTAATGCCAAAGATTACTCAGTTGTTTTAATCAATTGTTTATTTGAGATTTTATCAAACCAACCATAATCATAAATAGTTTTTATACTTACTTTCAGAATAGTCCATTTGTTTAACAAATCAAGGTTTTGAGGTATATCTACCTTTTCTAACCGAGTACTTTTAATATCTTCTTGATCCATAAAAGAGAGAATATATCTATGCTGAAATTCTTCACATCAATTATATATATATACCATGAAAGTTCCTAGGCTCTGATACCAACGATACAAGATCACTGACCTGGCGGTGGTTCACCCAATCATAGATCAAGCAAGTCAATATCCTTAGAGGTAGTCCAACTACATAAGAATCGAAATACACAAGAATTTTAACATAGTTTCTCAGACTGCATGGTTTAATTATTTTACCCAAGCAAAGGGCCTGTCAAGAAGCTAATACCTACTTTTATTGAGCACATGTGTCTGATAGTTCTAACCGGATATAAGACGCCCTATTTATCAAACTCTTTTTTAGGCTAAAAACCACAGCTCATCAGACGGAGTCACAAAGACAAAGCCAATAAAAGTAGTACTAAATCTGACTGTACCTCAATCTCAGAACCAAGTCGAGAAGCCATACTAAAATTCTCCTATATTTAAATAAAGCTTAGATCCGTTCATGGTTTATATAAAAGAGAAGTTAGTTATCTGGCATAGATATAATTTTTTAGCCGGACATAGTCACGACTTAACTTAGAGATAAAAAGATAAAGCTAAAAATAAAAGGAAGTACCTTATAGTAAACACCACTCTTTATTGCTCTGGACAAAGTCCGGCAAGCTTACAGTACTTAGAAGATTTTACAAGAGAGAGAGAAAAACGTAAACAAGAAGAGGTGGTTTCTAAAACCTGCCCTCAATTAAAGAAAAACAAACTTATTTATAGTAAAAAGAAAGCATCATTGTATAGGATATTGGGCCCCTATCTGGGTCCTGGTAATAGTGTATCTACAGTAGGTGAACAGTGTATCTACTCTAGGTCAACAGTGTTGCTATAGTAGTGCGGGCCCGCTACCGACGCAGATAAGCTTTACACTTCTTTTTACATCTTGTCCTTTAATTTTGCCAAAAAATCTTCGGCTTTCTTCAGTGCATCCACTGGTGCTTCTTCTTCATATGGTTGTGCTTGGTGCATATCTTCACTCGTTTCACTACGCATTGATGAATCTTATTTTGCGTAATGACTTATATTTAGAAGAATCTTTTTCTTCACTTCTTCTAGATAATTCATAATCATTTCATTTTGTTTTCCTTCATCATGATTAGAAATTTTTCTAGTCATATGTTTTACGGAGGTTGAGTCATCAGTCATAATTCCTTTATTAGGAATTGATTTGTAATCGTGTATGGTTTTCGTTATTAGATCCAACAGTTCTTGTCCGTATAAAGACTTCGTTTGAGGATCTTTTTTCATCAACTTGTTCCAAAAATTATTATAATAAGTTCTGTATAGGCAAGGGATTTGTTCCTCAGTGAAATCTACTTCTCGAACCCATTTATGAATCCATGGAACAAAGAATTCTATAAAAAAGTATATCTGTTCAATTTGTTGAAAATAACAAATATGTTCTTGATGATATAACTTGTTGAGATCTCGGGAAATCTTGACCCATTTTTTGTATAACTTGAGAAATGGTTCGAGCAATATTTTTATGGTTGGCTCGTGGTATGACCACCAGTTTAAAAACCAATTTGGTATAGGGTTAGCAAATATCTTGGCACATACTTTTATTAACCAAGTATGTTTATGCCTTTCATTGTTATAACAGAGGACTTTATTAAATGCCTGAATATAATCCCAATAGGTAAAACTTACCATGACTTTGTTCAGACTGAATTGTCTTTCAGTCATTGAGGAAATATCCCAATCTTCAATATGAATGACGTGTTTTATAATCATTTTAGAGAAGTTATAAACATTCTCACTTGTATTATATCCTGAAAAAATGTTGAAATTCAACACATGTACTTATCAGCCGAGTCTCATAATATTT
>NC_064288.1:14405753-14511258 GCF_019186545.1 Solanum stenotomum
ATTATATGTGGGTATAATTTTTCTAAAAATGGCATTCCTAATAGCATATCTTTTGTAGTTAATTCAAAGTTATATATTTCTTCTATAGTTAATATCTTATCCCATATTTGTACTTTTATATTTTTTGCCTTATATGTGATCATGCTTCCTTCATTATTAAATCCTGTTACTACTATAGGTGTTTTTAATTTTTCCCACTTATCTTCTGGTAAACAATTATATTTACATATATTAGCTTCTGCAATTATTCTTTTATTGGCATAAAAACTTGGTATATATCATTTCTCTTTTTTCTACCTTTTCATATGTTTTGATATCATCAACTTTTTCTTTGGCGATTGAAGCAAAAGAATCACCTTGCTTTTGAGTTAAAAACTCATGTAGTTTAGCATATAATGGATCACTCTCTGGAATATCTTCCAGATGTATTGATGATGAAGCTTTTTCTTGTGCTCTAGAGTTTAAGTTATATAAACTCATTCCTCCCTTTTGTATAATTGGAGTACTAGATGATGAAGATCCGTATGATGATCTTGATGAACTTGGGGATGATCTTCCCCTTCCGCGAGTATAACTGCCTTTTCCTCTAGCCTTGGTTATCCAAGGAGGATCCATCCTGCAAACATAGCATTTAGTTTTAATCATTCAAGAGGTTATAAACTTCATTACAATAAAATCTTTCATAAAGCTCTTGTTCAATCATGTAATTATTGATGATATCTATCACCATTCCGTCTATAATTTTCCATAATAGAAGTTCCTTTAAATCTTTATTAAGAGGAACTACCTTCAAAATCGTAACCAAATCTTTATCAGGAAAGAAGTCAAGAAAACCCATCAGAAGAAAGATATTCTCTTGATAAGAAGCTTCCGGGAGGGAATTATCACTTCCCTTTTTATAATGAATTTCGAAATCAAAAGGGGCTAATTGTGCCTG
Organism: Solanum stenotomum; assembly: GCF_019186545.1. Taxonomy (NCBI): domain Eukaryota; kingdom Viridiplantae; phylum Streptophyta; class Magnoliopsida; order Solanales; family Solanaceae; genus Solanum; species Solanum stenotomum. The sequence goes on from NC_064288.1 coordinate 14,406,691, forward strand.
CCACATAGCAAAAATTAACTTAGACGCATCATGTTTAAAATCTTTATCAAACATATACTTGACTGACTAATCATCAGTTTTTATCAAGAATATTTTATTATATAAATCATCTTGAAATTTTAAAATGCACTTAACGATAGTTAACATTTCATGAGCTACCGTCGCATATTTTTTCTAAGCATCGCTCCATTTTCCTGAATGAAATCGAATAAGATATTCATTTTTATCATGCAGATTAATTTGTTTCAATATACCTCCATACCCAATATTAGACACATCCATTTCTACAATCTTTGGCCAAGAAGGATTAGCAAGGGTTAAACAAGGTAAAGATTTAACTCTTTCTTTAATAGTCTTTACAAGATCTGTGAGACTATTAGTCCAAGGCTTCTTATGATCCTTTTTTAGCCTGTCATAAAACGGAGCTAAATCTCGAGACAAATTCTTGTAGAATGGGGAAATGTAGTTTAAACTTTCCAGAAACCGCTGCAATTGCGTCTTATCTGGAATAATATCAGGGAATTTTGATGTGAATTCAATAGATTGCTGAATAGGAGTCATTTTTCCTTGACAAATCAAATGACCCAAAAATCTAACTTCTGTTTGAAAAAGACTCATTTTAGGTTTAGATATGACCAAACCATTTTGAATAACTATTTTCTTAAAAATGTCTAAATGCTTAATATGCATTTCAAGAGTCTTTGAGTATACCAAAATATCATCAATATAAACTATGATGAAATCCAAATAGGGATTAAAAATATCATTCATTATCTTTTGAAATTATAAGGGAGCATTTTTTAACCCAAAAGGCATTGCATTCCATTCGTACTGTCCAAACGAAACATTAAATGCCGTGCTATATGAATGGTCTCTAAAAGTAGTTATAATTTAAATGAATTTAATTTGAGCAATTTGGCAATCCAAGTCTTCTTAAACCGGCCAATCCGTGTATGCCACGTAGGCGAGCACATGGATTGTGCTTCTTTAGTTTAAATCTTGACCCTACGATTAAATCTAACGGTCCTAGTTAATTAAGCTTTTACCATTATTTAACTTTTCCTTTTAATTCCTAATTTATCTTAACCGTCCGATCACATGATCGGACGACCCAAATTAGATAAGCTCTTCACTTTCTCCAAAATAGTACGCTTCCCAACTCGCCTCTTTCTCTTCAACAATGAGCATTGTTTCCCCATACCAGAAAAGTTCCTTCTTTTCCAGAAAAAGTGTCTTCAATTTCCTCCTTCCCCATGCCTCTTTCGACCTCTCCCATCAAGGTCGGCTATGAACCATCAGAAAATAACAATATCCGGCGGTTTCCAGCATCATCTCAACCCCTATCGCCTCACAACTTCTCCTCCTTCCCCATGCCCCGTCACTCCTTCGTCCCATCAAGTTTGGCCATGAACCACCGAAAAACAACAATATCCGGCGGTATCTTGCTTTATGTCTCCTCCATCACCCCTTTTTCGATGAAAAGAGACACCTTATGCCGCATATACCTTATCCTAACGGCTTCAAAATCTGAAAAGGTGATATTGATTTGATATGTAGCAGTAGCTCTCTTTTTTCCAGTGAGTATTTTGATTTCGAATTCAGATTTTTGAGTCCGATTTTCAGCTATAAAAGGATGGTGTTTTCCCATCCGAAAATCACCAACAACCATAGAGAAAAACGGGTAAGAACAACAATCAAGAATCCAACAATAGATATAAGAACATATAGAAACAATATATTTCAAAAGGGTTACAATTTGATAAAAAAACTCATCTTCTCTTCTTTTTGTTTTCGATTTTTGGGGTTCAAGTTCAAGTAAGTTTGAGGTCGGAATCCTTGATATCAAAGACTTGTTTGCTGCCAAGCACAAGGTCAGTAACTTTTTTTTAAAATTCAGAAAATTTGGTGATTATCATGGGTGTTTAATTTTTTTACATATTTGTGTTTTAATCCACCAGGATTCCTTTGTTATAGGAATAGTATCTCCATTATTGTTGATGTATTTTGAAAACATTGTTTTCTTTAAGATGGAAATAATGACCTTTTTTTATTTGTTGTATATTAATTGAAAGAGCAGGGGGCGGGTCTCTCTCTATTCTAGACTATTGTGTTGGATGATATTTCTTGCTGGTCTTAACTCTCAATTACCCACCAGATTAAACATGCAAATGATAGCAATTCAGGAATTTAAGAATCCATTTCTTTACATTAGGATTTTACTGCGATATTTTAAAGTAAAGTTTTGTTCAATCCATGTTTTCTTCAGCTTTTTAGTTCAAGTATTGAATTCATGAACATTATATTCCATTGATTATTTCTTTGATTTCTGATTGTGAAGCACAAAGATATCTATCCGAACATTAGTCTTTGTAGTTGTATGAAACGGTTCTGTTTTCACACCTAGAACCTAGGAAGATCAACACTTGATTATCTATCTACGAAATATATGAGAGTCTCACTTAGTTTACTGGCCATACTATATTGATCATTGATTCTTGACATGAAACCTAGTAATTTGTCATGATATAGGAATAACTAGTTTGTTAATCAGTGACTTTATTAGTGAGAATCATTTTTGGAGTCTACCAAAGAGATGGTTGAGCAAATAGATAAGCTTTCTTCTTTGTTAACTTTAGTAATCTATTGAAAGGGCTCCGATTTCATAGTATACACTTAGTCATTATATCCTAAGATCTGTGATAATATCGGGGATTATTGGGTTAATATATGCGTTAATTGACTTAGAATAATTTGGCATTTGCAGTTCTAATTCGTTGTCTATATCAAACCCTTCTTAGTCTTATAGTTAAAACAACGTCTTAAAGTATTGACATGCCTTGTTGACATTTGAACATAGTTAAACAAACATAAGTATAAAATGGAATGGCTGCCTATTTTGTCTGATGGTGTGATTGATCTTTTGTGTGCAAATTATCATTTTTCTATCTCCTAATTGTATTGTTCTTTCCTAAAAAGCTTAATGACAATATTGGTTAGAACACATGTAGTTTGAGAACTCTTTTTATTTTAAGTTCATGTTGCTTCTCTTTTAAACTTGATATTGTTGTTTGAATAGTTTCTAATCTTTTTTTTTCTCGTTGTATGTTACATGTACAACCGGAGGGCGATAGTTTCTACTTTGGAACTCGTTATTGGCCTAAAGTATTAGGCCAACAACAATTAGGATCATGGCAACACTTGGAGTATTACAAATTAGGAGTCCAATATTTCTTAGCCTTCCTCTTTTCGAGTCTTAATTATATTGTTTGGATATATTGGCTAACCTTTGCTTACAAGTTTTTGATATATTGCTTGGCTTTTATTTTGAAGTTTATTTACGTGCGCTAATATTATTTGTTTATGAATTTAGTTGAGACACCTTTAGAACAAATGATACAAAATATATTTTATTAAAAAATGGGTTAGCATTTTTACTTATAACATTCTTTTAGGTCTTTTAAGTTGAAAAGAGGGCATGTAGTATTGAAAGTTTTCCAAATGAAGTTTCAAAAGGTTAAAATAATATTCGTTTAGCATTTCAAAATTGGGGAAAAGAAATATATATCGACTTAGGTATTTATCTTAAGGAATAGGAAAACTTATCATCTAAAATTCTCAATTGAAGTTTTAAAAGGGTGAAATAATATTCATTTAGGTATAGAAAAAAAAAACTCATGAATTGGGACTTCTAAATGAATTTAGAGATACATAAAGGCTAAAATAATTCCTTTAAAATAATTAACTTGTGGAATTATATTTTTTTTAAAGAAAAAATAAGTAGGAAAATAGGCTCATACATTTAACAAAAATAAAATATAACTATAGAATAAGACTCAATAGTTAGGCCTATTTTTATACTCTTTACATCACCCCTTTATAAAGTATATTGACTATTCTTACCTTTTTTGGATCAAACATTGCTAAAAACAATTTAATCTTTCAACATGCCATTTCACAATTTTAGATATGCCAACAGGTTCAAATACAAGGTACATACATATATATGTCATACATATAAAGGTATATATTCTATATTTTCTCCACATAACCTATTATTATTTACTATCTCTTTTACTAATGTTATTTATTTATTTTTATAATTTATAAATGCCTACACTTAAATATACATATTACTTTACTACATATAATCTACTGTCAATTTGTCTATACATGTAAATAAATAATAAGTGTTCATATGTTCTAAACAACTTACATGTATGACTTTATAATAAACATAATTTTAGATCACAAACTCTATCTAATATTTTAACATTTAGTATCATTATTATTTATTTATTTTAATTATTTTTAGGAAACTCTATTTTTATCCAAATTACATATTACATATTACTACATATTTACACTCCACTACTATCTTATTTTATTTTTCATGTCTTAATGAAATGACATATTTTCATAAATTCAACATCTATATATTTTTTAGGATAACTTTACTATGACGCATCTATATTTTTCAACATATAAAAAATTAACATACTTTTAAGTACATCTTCTTTTTTTTTATATTTTTTTTTCATGATAAAACACTACTATTAAATCTATTTTATAAGGCATATATATGTCGTATCTTGTATTTTACTCTTTTCTTAAACTAACCAATTAACTTATCATTAATTTTTAAAGCAAATAAATAAACAAGTTTTCCTAATTATATTTTCCTGAATTGAATTCAAGGACTATCTTCGGATAGGCTCTAAGGGGTGCTTAACACCTTCCCCTCAAGTAACCAAAACCCTTACTCAGAATCTCACTGGTTTCGCAAATCAAAACAGAGTTTACATTTACATACACAAAAATGGTTTTCCTAAAATTTTCCTTAAAATTTAGGTGGCGACTCTAAAATAAACAAAACAAATTTTTTCAAAAAAAAAATAGAGTTACAGCCGTATTATGTTGTGAACTGTTTCCGCCGGTTCGAAATAGGGTGCGACAGTGATCGTAGATGTACAGGCAAAGCATGAAGAAGAAATCAGTGTATTCTTGACCAAGTGTGGAACCACGACCTCAAACTACGGACCATAGGTCGAACTACGAGCCATCCTGCAAGTCCATCAAACCATTAAGAGAAGGGTGTTCCAGTACCTGATTTCAAAAGTCTAAGTATGAAACCGTGGAGGAGGATCCATGGACTGTGGATTGAATCACAGTCCAACTTGTTGATCCGTCAATTGACACTAATAGGAGGAGATTTGAAGAATTGAAAAATTCCCTAAGTCCCAAATCACGAAAAGGACCTATGGACTGTAGGTCAGTCCATGGTCTGTAGGTCACTGTCGTCAACTACAACCGCATCCAGAAACTTTATTTCCTTATTTCATTTTCTTTTTAGTTAGGACTTGTTTTCTATATATAGGGCATGTAAACCTCGTTTTTTGGGGTTAGACCTTATTACTTTTATTCTATTTTTTGGCTTTAGAGATTAACTTGCAACTTTAGCAATTCTTGATTTTCTAAGTTCGTTTTGAAGATTTTGACTTTGAAATTCAAGTTGAGATTCTGGGTTTATTCTTCTCATTACGTAAGTTCATGATATCTTCATCTAAAAATATGAATTGTGTTCTTGCTTATATGGGTAACTTAATCCACAACTAGGGTAGTGGGAATCATGAGCGATTAACAACATATGAATAGTAACTAAGTAATTCTTGAACAGTGTTGTTGCATGCATTGATAATTCTTTCGTTTATAAGTTTTTTTAACGGTGACAACGTTAGAACTCACCTTGTTGCTACTTGCCGGACCAAGGAGGTAGTTAATAAGAAAATAATTATCAACATAGATTTAGTGTGATACTATCTAATAGTCTAGTGGTCAATTGGTGCGAGGGTGAAATCTAAGCCATACATTGATGCATGTCTAATATGAGGTAAAAGTAAGGGTTAGTAAATTATACACACGTAGCCGGACCAATGTGCGGGGTGAAATTCTCTAGTTGCTGGACCAAGGAATTAGAGATACCTAACTTATCACTTTGCATGTAATAAACTAGGAAATGATTACTATTACTAGGATTATCACGTTATGCGCTTATGAGGAACACGTATACCCTAGTTTCTCTCTCATCTTGATAACAACTAAAGTTTGAATCTTGCTCATTAATTGTTCACATAATTTCCAAAATTTGTTTCACAAATGCCCCCCCCCCCCCACGTTTAATTACTTGTTTCGGAAGTACGTTGACTAAAAGAATATAATTGTAAGTTAAGTTTAAGTCTAAACCATATTCCTCATGGGATTGACCCCAACCTCCAAGTTGGGTTCTTTACTTGATAACGATCGCTAATTTTAGTTTTTCTTTTGTTTTTGTTTCCCTCAAGTTCCTACTTTAGTGTATGCCAAGTACATAGAGCCAAGGTGAACCACTTACTCCTTACGAACGAGAATTGAACAAAACTTTGCGAAGAATGATTAACCAAGGAGTCCCAGTCAATCCTTTTGGAGGAGATTTAGGTGTTGGGGTTGAGTTGCTGCCTCCGAGGGTTGGTGATGAGAATAATCAAGTTCAAGGTGAAAATCTACTGGGAGATGCATTGAGGGTACATGATCCACCAGTACCAAGACTGCGTGATAACTATAGGGTTAACTTTAATGCCGCTGAATCGGAAAGACCTCTTGTTCTACCCCCTCTACCTCCGGGGCATACATTTGTGGTGACTAGTAGTCTGATGCAGATGCTTACAACGAGGGGTTTGTTCTCTGGTTTGGCATCAGAAGATCCACATGCGCACATAGCCAAGCTGAGTAGTGTTTGCAAAAATTGTGTGGGTCGATCGAACTTGGACATGGATGTCATTGGATTGAGAGTATTCCCTCTATCATTGACCGGCGATGCTGTTGTGTGGTTTACTGAGCTTTCTTATAACTCAATCTACACATGGGACCAATTAACTGATATGTTCTTTGCAAAATACTTTCCCGTGTCAAAGAAGTTGAGCCACAAAGATAAACTCAACAACTTCGTAGCACTACCTGGAGATTCTGTGAGTAGTTCTTGGGACAGGTTCATTGCTTTCATAAGAGGTGTCCCGAATTACCGCATTGATGGTGAATCTCTGAAGGAATACTTCTACCGAGGTCAGGATGACAATAGTAAAGCGGTGCTTGATACTATCGCTGGAGGTTCATATGGTAAGTGCACTTTTGAGCAGATCGTTGAGAAACTGGAGAAAATTTCCCAAAAAAATAAAGCATGGAGCACTTGAAAGTCAGATACTGGGAGAAACACATTTGCAGTCCAAGATACTACTAACTAATCTACCAATGATATTCCTGAGGAGATGGCTCAGATGAGGACCGAACTGGAGTTGGTGTCGAAGCATGTAAGCAGAGGTATTGAAAAGGTAAATGCTGTCAATTATTTGACTAGAATTCCACCACCGGCTGAGGAATGTTACTAGGAAGAGGATACTTATGCAGTGAATGATCAGACGGGGGGTTTTACAGCCAACGCCCAAGGTTCCAATACGGATAATTGGAACCAGGGTCAAGGAAATCAAGGTCGAAACTATGATAACTACAACCGAGAGGGTTAATATGTCCAGGATAGGAGCTATAATCGTGACAACAACTACAACCGGAACAACAATGGCAACAAAAATAATTGGGTTGGACCTTATGTTGCTTCCCAAAATTGGGAATCCGGTAATAGGGAAGTTGGAGGTAACATGTCACGTATTGAGGATATGATGCAGAAGATGATGAAGAAGTTCGATTCAACTGATGAGAATATGAAGGAGATGCGAAATGACTTGTCTAGTATTGGTCAAAAAGTTGATGCCTATGCAGTCTCAATCAAGCATTTTGAGTAGCAGATGATTCAGTTGTCAAATACAGTAAACCCACATCAACCTGGCACACTTCCTAGCAACACCATCCAAAATCCAAAAAATGATGGGCATTGTATGGCAGTCACTACTCGAGGGGGTAAGCAAACCATTGATCCACCTATGCTGTCTGGGGTTGAAGTTGAGGCTAGTAAATATAATGATGTGATTGAGGTAAATGGAGAGTCCGAGAATGCGACAGAGAAGGAAGTGGAGATAACCCAGAAAATTGTTCCTATGCCTAGACCTCCACCTCTTTTCCCACAGAGATTAGTGAAGAAGACTGAAGAAGGCAATGTGTCGATATTGAAGCAGCTTTCCATCAATGTGTCATTGATAGAAGCTTTGGAGTAAATGCCTGGGTATGTGGAGTTATGAAGGACTTGGTAACTAAAAAGAGGGCCGTGAGTTTTGAAGATGATGATAAGTTGCAACGTTGTAGTGCTATTGCTACATGGTCCCTAGTGCAGAAGAAGAAGGATCCTGGTGCTTTCACTATTCCTTGTACCATTGGGTTGCTACATTTTGCAAAGGCATTGTGCGATTTGGGTGATTGTATCAATTTGATGCCATTGTGTATTTACAAGAAGTTGGCTTTGGGGGATCCAAAACCGACTATGATGCGACTTTTTATGGCTGATAGAATTGTGAAGAAGCCCATTGGTGTGCACCAAGATGTACTAGTGAAAGTGGAGTGGTTTATCTTTCCAGCAGATTTTGTGATACTTGATTGTGATGTTGACTTTGAGGTTCCCATTATTCTTGAGAGACCATTCCTAGCCACTAGGCGTGCCCTGGTTGATATGGAGAAAGGATAGTTAAAGTTCTGATTGAATAATGGAGAGGCAACTTTCAATATCTGTAGTTCGATGAAGCAGAGTAGTGAGCTCAAATCGGTATCTATGGTGACGCATATTGTAGAGAGTGGTTCTGAGGTGTTTGTTGAAGAGAGGTGTGGTGTTGATGCACTAGTAGCGGTAATGATGAACTTTGAGAGTGATGGTATTGAAGACTATGATGAATTGGTCACGGTACTTGATAGATTTGAATTCCGTTCAAAACCATAGAGATTGGAGTTAGACATGAAGAATTACGACTTTCCACCTACTAGACTGTCTATTGAAGAGGCTCCAAAATTGGAGCTTAAGGCTCTACCATCACATTTGAGGTATGTTTTCTTGGGGAGAGATGGTACTTTACCAATCATCATTGCAGCAGATTTGAATATGGCACAAGTTGAGGCATTGGTTTCCGTGTTGAAAAGGTTCAAGCGAGTAATTGAGTGGAATATTGCAGACATTATTGGGATTCCTCCTGGTATTTGTTCTCATAAAATTCAACTCATGCCGGATCACAAGCCTAGCATTGAGCACCAAAGAAGACTAAATCCGCCTATGAAAGAGGTAGTTAAGAAGGATATCATCAAGTGGTTGGATGCTACAGTTATTTATCCCATTGCATATAGTAGTTGGGTGTGTCCTGTTCAGTGTGTCCCCAAGAAAGGTGAGATTACTTTGGTACCTAATGAGAGAAACGAGCTTGTTCTGATACGGCCTGTGATTGGATGGAGAGTCTGCATGGACTACCAGAAATTGAATGCTTGGACAGAAAATGACCACTTCCCTATGTCGTTCATGGATCAAATGCTAGATCGACTTACTGGTAAGGGTTGGTATTGCTTTCTTGATGGTTATTCGGGCTACAATCAAATTTCCATAGCTCCAAAAAACCATATTCACTTGCCCTTATGGGACTTTCGCCTTCAAATGGATGCCATTTTGGTTGTGTAATGCTCCTGTGACCTTTCAGCGTTGTATGATGTCGATATTTTCTGATATGGTGGAGGACATTATTGAGGTATTTATGGATGATTTCTCTATGGTAGGTGACTCTTTTGATCGTTGTCTGGACCATTTGGCCGAGGTGCTTAAAAGGTGTGAAGAGTGCAATCTTGTGCTCAATTGGGAGAAGTTCCACTTCATGGTGAAAGAAGGGATAGTTCTGGGTCATCGGATTTCTGAGAAGGGTATTGAGGTTGATAGAGTGAAAGTTGAGGTAATAGAAAAGCTTCTACCACCTATCTCTGTTAAAGGTGTTAGAAGTTTTCTTGGGAATGCAGGTTTCTATAGGAGGTTCATCAAGGATTTCTCCAAAATTGCACATCCATTGTGCAAACTGCTTGAAAAGGAGTATACGTTTGATTTTGCTGATGCTTGTCTGAGAGCATTTGGAGAGTTGAAGGAGAAGTTAGTCACTGCACCTATCATTATTTCACCAGATTGGGGATAATCGTTTGAGGTAATGTGTGATGCGAGTGGAGTGGCGCTTGGTGTAGTATTGGGACAGAGGCGAGAGAAGATTCTTCAACCTATTTACTATGCTAGCAAAGCTCTAAATATGGCTCAAAAGAACTATATAGTGACTGAACAAGAGTTTTTTGTGGTGGTTTTCGCATTTGAGAAATTTCGATCCTAGTTGCTTGGTACTAAGGTCATAGTGCATATTGACCATTCTTCATTGAGGTATTTGATGACTAAGAAGGATGCAAAACCAAGGTTGATTAGATGGTGTTGTTGTTGCAAGAGTTCACTTTTGTGGTGAAAGATAGAAAAGGGACAGAAAATCAGGTTGCCAATCACTTATCCAGATTGGAGGAAGAAGCTATACTCAAGCTTGGTGATAGGACTGAAATTAATGATGTTTTTCCAGATGAACATGTATTGGCTGCTTCTGATTCCTTGGTTTGAAGACGCTGCTAACTATTTGGCAAGTATTCTGGTGCCATCGGATTTGTCTTTTCACCAAAAGAAAAAGTTTATGTATGAGTATACTAGAGGCATGCCATGCATCGCCTGTTGGTGGGCATCATAGTGGTATTCAGACTGCGCATAAAATTTTGCAGTGTGGGTATTACTGGCCTACCATCCACCAAGATGCTCATGATTTTGCCAAGTCTTGTGACCGTTGCCAAAGAGAAGGAGGAATTTCAAATAGGCAAGAGCTTCCTATGAATCCTATATTGGTGATAGAGTTGTTTGATGTATGGGGCATTGATTTTATGGGTCCATTTGTGAGTTCACATTGGATGAAGTATATTCTTGTTGCAGTTGACTATGTGTCGAAGTGGGTGGAAGCAATTGCGCTTCCCAACAATGAAGGTAAAAGGTGTCACTGCATTCTTGAAAAAGAATATCTTCTCTAAATTTGGTACACCTAGGGCGATTATCAGCGATGGAGGTTCCCACTTTTGTAATAAGTTGTTCAAGGAGTTACTTGAGAAATATGGTGTCCGCCACAATGTAGCCACTCCTTACTATCTGCAGTCTAGTGGGCAAGTTGAAGTGTTTAACATAGAGATCAAGTCCAAGTGGACCGGGCCATTCTTAGTCACGCAAGGGCACTCACATGGAGTGGTCAAGCTTGAGAACAATGAGGGAACAAGGTTCAAGGTAAACAGGCAAAGGATAGAGGTCTATCTGGGAAATGCAGAAAGTGTGCAAGAAGTTGTTGAGGCCTACTATCTTGATGAAGTCTGAGTAATCAAGATGCCTGCGTCGTGCCACGACATTAAATGAAGCGCTGCTTGGGAGGCAACCTAAGATGTACAATCTAGCCAAGTATAGGTTTTTCTTTTCGGTTTAGTAGTTTTCTTTGTTTATTTGCTTTTCTGTATTCCTTTAGATAAGTGCTTTATTTTTGTTTTAGTGTTGGCTAGATATAACATAGGATCCGTGTCTAAAAAGTGTCCAGAAAATATAAAAAGAAAGGCCTAATGGTTGCTACAGGTGCAGGGACAAAAAGCACAATCTGCAAAAAATGTCTGGTGCAGAGGTCTATAGAGACCATCGACGGTCCGTAAGTCAAACTACAGACCGTGAATGGTAGCCGTAGACCCCAGTAAGTTTCCTAATTTTTTCTAAGTGTGTAAGTGACCTACGGACCCCATCTACGATCTGTAGGTCGACCCATGGACCGTAAACGGGGTCTCGTGGGTCCAAACCCTAGTTCCACCTGACCTGACCCAAACCTCTTTTAAATAAAACCCTCCCATTTTCAAATCACTCCCCCATTTCCCATATTCCCTCCTAACCATTTCTACCCCTCCAAATCCCATAACTCTCTCATTATATCCCCAAATTACTCCCCATCTTCCATACATATCATCACTCCCAACTCATTCCCATTCCTCTCTTCCCCAAAATCTGAGCACTCCTATTTTTGGTTGCCAAGAAGAAGTCAAGATCTGGGTTTGGTGTCCAAAAGATCTAAGAAGTTTAAACATCACACAATCACCCACTTCCATTGCTTTTAAGGTACTTGATTTCAACTTAAATTTGAATTTTCTTGTTCATTGTGCCAAATTATGAAGTCATGAAGTGGTTCTTGACCTTGGGTTGTTGAAGTATGAAATTGCATGTTAAACTATGCTAGAAACACCCATGGGACGATAGATAGTGATTGTGTAGTCTTAGAAATGAAATAACTTGGTGAAATTAGAGTCTAAATGTAAGTTTCGACTTACGGTTCCTAGTTTAGTATGAAATATAAGTTGAAATTGAGTAATTGGAACCCTAGGAATGACAAACTATCATAAATTGTGTTGAAATACATGATTAGACTTGGGATGAATGCTTGTAATTGTCGAAAAAATGGTTTACCCATGAGGCATGTCGGATACCTAGCACGGACTTGGTCCACGATACCACGTCTACGTATCGTAGGTCAGTCTACGGACCATAGATCAGGTCTGTGACACATAGCAATTCCACTATGTGTGGAACCACGGAGGTGGACTACGGTCTATAGATCAATTTATGGACCGTTCTGCATATATGTGGTTCCAATCAGAGTCCAAATATTTTGGAGCCTCTGACCTACAGAGGGACCCACAGGCCGTAGTTCAACCTACGAACCGTATGTACCCACCATAGGTGGCCACTGAAGCCACTGTTTGGAAAGTTTTTTAGTTTTTCGTTTGGTTCATTCTTTGTTCTAAAAAATTTTTTGAGTGTGTTTTTAGTTTATATAGGTACTAATTCTCATTCCACAGGTACCATTTCCCCGAAGAAAGCTATAGCCGTCAAGGGTAGATCTAAATCAATGGCACCAATCCGTCGGCTAATCAACGAGGATACTGATGCTGAGAAAAACCTCGAATATGTTCCCCCCACTAGGAGGACATCACTCATAGCACCCCGAGCTACTCAGAATCAATCCAAGCAGGTGGTTCCCAACATAATCACTACCTCTCAGTCTGATGAGGAGGATACACTGATCGGATCACCAACTAGGTTTGCTTCTAGTTATGAGTCTGCTTCTGCTTTGGGGTCTTCTATTGGCTCCGCCACAGGGTCAAGTTCATGTGATAGGGTTTCCTCGTCTGATGAGGGTACTAGTTCAGGGGTAGTTCCAGTGCCCCCAAACACCAACCCTGCTCTGGTTGTTAAGGAGCCCAATAGATGGTGTGTGGAGGGTCAATGACAGATATACAAGGATTCCTCAATGTTAAATGAGAAGAGGAAGAAGGCCCGACTAATCACTGAGGAGCGCAAAGTTCTCACGGGGAGCTTACACACCATTCCCGACATCCACCAGCTCTATTAGAAACACAAATCCGAGTGAATGGATCGGAGCCCTAGGACCTATAGCGAGGAGATAGTGAGAGAATTCTATGCCTCCTATGCTGCCACATTCTGTGGTTCTATTGACAAGATGTCCAAGCCCACATCCCAAGACCCTCTCACTTCCACTCTAGTCTGTGGCTTTTTGATGGACATATCGTAGATCACTATCAGTTGATTCCTTTACGGTCCGGGCACCAGGTGGGCATTAAACACTGCCTAATTTGACTACTAGTGGGACATTATGACAAGTGGAGCATTCTAGTGGAATGCAGAGCTGAGTGAGGCCGTACTACTTTGGTTGGCCAGGCACATAGTTGTGGATGGAGAGCGTGCAGAGTGGTTCAACACACCGCACTTGGGTATTCAGAAGGCCACCCTCAATTTTGTGGCCAAGTTCTTTTGGCTTTTGGTGCAGAACAAGGTATTGCCCACTAAGGCTGATAATGCCCTTACATGTGATAGAGCAGTAAAGGTTGCGACCTTGGTAGCTGGGTTTGAGATCGACTTTACCCACATGTTGTTGGCAGAGATCCATTAGAGTGCATTCAGGACCACCACCACTTTACCCTTCCCGTGTATGATCTTCCAATTGTGTAGGGATTTTGGGGTGCTTATTTGGCATTGTGAAACTTTGGTGCAGGCGACCGAGACTCTTGATATCGGCCTTATTTGGGATGACGCCAATATAGCTACCCCGCGATGTGGTCCACAGATTGCGGTGCCTTTATCAGGAGCAAATTTAGTAGATGATACGGAGCAGATACAGGGTGATGACCCTACCTCTCCAGCCAACACTGATCATGCTAATCAAATCATATCCCTTCTTAGTCCCAGCTAACCAAGTTCATTCTAGCTCCCTATGAGCATAAAGAAGGAAGATGATGCCCCAGTCTCCTACTCAGGCCACTAGTCGGACCCCTAGTGCGTCCAGAGCCACCCAGCCTTCAAGAGTTGTTGTTGTGACCTTGGCTCGAGTTCAGAAATTTGAGGCTCAGATGGCTACGCTGCTCCAACATGTGAGGCCATGGATGCAGTAGTCTATTACAGAGTCCAAGGTTAGGATGGAGACCATGATGAATCGGAGTGTCCAAACCGTTCATAAGTGCCTGGACGCCTTCGAGTTGAGGGTCCTTGCACGATCAGCCCCCATCACAGATTTTTTCTCTAGCCATACCGAGTTAGACAGTCTCCGGGCCGACCTTGATACCATCCTTGTCCCACCCACAGATGAGCCAGAGTCTGCACCTACAGCAGTAGCTGAAGATACAGTGCTTGATGCTTTATTCAGAGATGACGTAGCACAGCTTGAGCCCACCCATGCTCGTGGGAAGAGGCATTACTCTAGTCACATTTTGACACTACTGAGGATGCTCGAGCAAAGAAGCGGGAGCGCCAACAAAATGAGCAGGCTAGGAGAGCCTCCATTGTTGATGAGGAATTGTGCCAGCAGAGGGTTCATGATAGTGCTCTTGGAGCCTCGAGTTCTAGGTCCACCACTGAGGCTATGACTGATGTGGGAGATGATGTTAGCATCAATGATGGTGCAGTTAGAATGATTGATAGAACTACTAATGGTGTTGTGATAGATGATGTGGGCACTACTGAGGGTGACCCAAGTGTTGTTCCAGCGGGCTCCGGGAAATCAGACCTATCCTCTTGTTGAGTTCTTTGGCGCATTTGCCCCACAAATTTGCTTCACCTTCACCCTACTCTTTATTGCCTATTTTTGTGCATTGGGGACAATTGCACTCTATTTTGTTGGGGGTGGGGTAAATGAATTGTGAGTGATAGGGTGAAATCTGAGTAACCCAACTCATAATCCTCTCTTGGGGTTTTCTTGCATGCATTCTTTTTCCCCAAGAGACTGTTTAATTTCTGTTGAACCGGCATGTGTTAGGATTGTATGTGTAGAAGCATGAGAAAGAATGAAGCATGATGGCATAATTTGAATGAAAAATGATACCCGTCAAAAATTTGTGATATGTGCTAAAATTTGTAGGCTAGAATCAGTTGAATATGTTGGCTCTGAGTATGACATGATAAAGAACCAACTTAATCTCATGACTTAAGCTAAAACTTGAACTGGGTAATCTGATAATCTGATAATGAAACCATGTGCCAAGAGTGTGTGAGATTGGTTGATTGTTCAGACAATTTTGTGCCAATCTAGAACTTGCCCCATTGGTCCTACTAGGATAATCTAGGCTAGAAGTTAGGAAGTGATCATATGTCATTGTTCAAATTAGTCCACTTAAGCCTAAAATGATCTAACCAAATGGTAGCATTATTCCCTTTGATCCAAATATTTGAGCCTAACATTGATCAATTTTTTTGATTCACCTAACTCACCTTCCCTTAAGAACATTGTCTTGGCCCCAGTCCCTCCTTGGACATATGCACCTTGACTTAGGCCAAAAGCCTAAGTTGAGGGTGGCTAAGCCCAAAAGTTAACTTGATCTTAGACCTGGTCCAATATCGGACATTGTGCACCTTAATTAATGCAAAATACATAAGTTGAGGGTGACTATGAAAAATAAAACCAAATGGAAAAAGGGTATAAAAAAAGTCTAGTGTTGAAAAGAGGAAAAATTATGAAAGAGGACATGGCATTGTGCAAAAGAAGCAAAACAAAAGTGCTGAAAGAAATAAAAGAAAAAGAAGAAAGTGAGAAATAAGAGTCAAAATGTCAAACGTCACATCCTTGGTTGAAAGGAGTTAAGGGAAAGAAATTGAGATGAAAAGTTGCCAAATATAGGTCAAGGAAGAGGTAAATAGCCAATGTAATTTCAATGAGGGCAGAAAGTTACTAAAAAGTACCTAAATGTACCACACCTGACCCCGAGCCTACATTACAAGCTAAGAAAAGTCCTATAGTGATCCTAGCAACTAGTTTGGAGAATCTAAGCAGTGAAAATAAAGGCAAGCCTATGGTATTGAGCACTAACTGTACTTGAAATTACTTTTGAGCGTGAGTGTTTAATGAATCCTTGTACTCAAAATCATATTCATTGTGTGAAAAAGGGATTTTGTTTGAAGTAAGGGCATTAGTTACATTGTTGGAAAGTTGGTACCTTGGTAATAGCAAAACAGTGTATGTTATGTGTTGATTGGTTGATCTTTAATTTGTCATATTTTGATCCGCATGAGTTAGCTTGTCGAGTCTAAGAGAAACTATTTGCACTCAAAAAGAGAGTCGGGATAGAGAGCCATGTGATTGCTTGCTTCTATACAAGTGTCATTTAGAGTCTTAGTGCATCGCTTGAGGACAAACAACAAATTTAAGTTAATGGTGTTGATATACCGTGAGTTTACGGTATTTTTAATACATTTAACTTAAGAGTTGTGTGTGTCTAGGGCCATTTTGTATTGGTATTAATGTGTTTTTATCATGTTTGTAGGAAATAAGTTCGGACATGGAAGTGTGAGACACAACCGAAGAATTGTGCAGAAAAGAAAATCTACGGAAGTGACTCACGGACCGTAGGTCCAGTCATGTTCCGTAGATGGTGATCGTAGATGGATAGGCAAAGTATGAAGAAGAAATCAAGGAATTCTTGACAAAGTGTGGAACCACGACCTTAAACTACGGACCATAGGTTGACCTACGGGCCACCTTGCAAGTCCATCAAACCATTCAGAGAAGGGTGTTCCAGTACCTGATTTCAAAAGTCTAAGTATGAAACCACGGAGGAGGATCTACGGACCGTGGATTGAATCACAGTCCGTCCTATTGATCCGTCAATTGCAACTGAGAGGAGGAGATTTGAAGAGTTGAAAAATTGCCTAAGTCCTAAATCACAGAAAGGACCTACGGACCGTAGGTCTGTCCACGGTCCGTCGGTCAGTGTCGTCAACTACAACCGCGTCCAGAAACTTTATTTCCTTATTTCGTTTCCTTTTTAGTTGGGACTTGTTTTTCTATGTATAGGGAATGTAAATCTCGTCATTGGGGGTTAGACCTTATTACTTTTATTCTAGTTTTTGGCTTTAGAGATTAACTTGCAACTTTAGCAATTCTTGATTTCCTAAATTCGTTTTGAAGATTTTGACTTTGAATTTCAAGTTGAGATTATGCGTTTATTCTTCTCATTACGTAAGTTCATGATTTCTTCATCTAAAAATATAAATTGTGTTCTTGCTACTATGGGTAACTAAATCCACAACTAGGGTTATGGAAACCATGAGCGATTAACAACGTATGAATAGTAACTAAGTAATTATTGAATGGTATTATTGCATGCATTGATAATTCTTTCGTTTAGAATTCCTTTTAACGGTGACCAACGTTAGAACTCGCCTTGTTGCTACTTGCCGGACCAAGGAGGTAGTTAATAAGAAAAGAATTATCAACATAGATTTAGTGTGATACTATCTAATAGTCTAGTGTCAATTGGTGCGAGGGTGAAAACTAAGCCATACATTGATGCGATGTCTAATATGAGGTAAAGGTAAGGGTTAGTAAATTATACACACGTAGCCGAACCAAGGTGCGGGGTGAAATTCTCTAGTTGCCGGACCAAGGAATTAGAGATACCTAACTTATCACTTTGCATGTAATACACTAGGAAAGGTTTACTATTACTAGGATTACCGTGTTAACAACTAAAGTTTGAATCTTGGTCACTGATTGTTCACATAATTTCTAGAATTTGTTTCACAAATCCCCCCCCCCCCCTTAATTACTTGTTTCAGAAGTACGCTGACTAAAAGAAGATAATTGTAAGTTAAGTTTAAATCTAAACCATATTCCTCGTGGGATCGACCCTAACCTCCAAGTTAGGTCATTTACTCGATAACGATTTCCTATACTTCTTTAGGGAGATGTATTTTGAGCGTATCAGTGTCTTCGGAGGAGAAGGCGAAGCTAGCCACCTACCAACTAAAGGATGTGGCTCAAGTTTGGTATGCACAATAGAAAGGTGAGAGGCCAAAAGGAGCGGGTCCCATAGATTGGGAGACAATTTAATGAAGCATTCCTTTATATGTTCTTTCCCCTAGAGTTGAGGGAATGAAAGATACAAGAATTTATTAACCTTCGTCAATGGGGAATGAGTGTGAAGGAGTATGCTCTCAAGTTCACCCAACTATCCAAATATGCTCCGATTATGGTGGCGGACTCAAGGGCTAGAATGAATAAATTTAATGGGAGTGTCTGAATTGGTTGTCAATGAATGTCGTTCGGCAATACTTATCCCAAGTATGAATATTTCAAGTCTTATGGTCCATGTAGAACAAATTGAGGAGCAAAAGCTCAAGAAAATGAATAGGGAGGTGAAGAAAGCAATGATCGATGGTGGAAATTCTTCCAAGGGTAAGTCCGAAGGTCAAGTTCGACCAAGGTTCAAGAGAAGGTTCTCCAACCAAGGCTCCTCTAGTACCCCAAGGGTCAACAAAGATAGAGTTTCTAACCCTAAGCCTCAAGGAGGCAATAGTGGTGGATCTTCCATGGTGAGGCCTACTTGTGCTAAGTGCGGTAAGAAACATGATGGTGAATGTCTTGCCGGCATGGGTGTTTTCTATGGTTGTGGTAAGAATGGTCATCAATTGAAGAATTTCCCAAATTCCGATTCAAATTCCTCCTAGCGGTTCAAATTCCGATGCTCTTAAGAAAAACTGCTTATATGCTCTTCAATCCCGAGGTAACCAAGAAAGCTCTCCAGATGTAGTGACCAGTATGTTACAAGTCTTTTCCATTGATGTATATGCATTGTTAGATCCCGGTGCCACCTTGTCCTTTGTGACACCTTTTGTGTCCATGAAATTTGAAATACTTCCCAAATAGTTAATAAAGCCTTTTTAGATTTCTACCCCGGTTGGTGACTCGGTAGTGGCAAAAAAGAGTCTATAGGAGTTGTCGTTCTATTTCCTTGTCCCATAAAGTCACCTTGGTAGATTTGGTGGAGTTAGACATATTAGATTTCGATGTGATTTTGGGTATAGATGGGTTGCATGCATGTTATGCCTCTATTGATTGTAGGACTCGGGTAGTAATGTTTCAATTCCCAAATAAGTCTATTCTAGAGTGAAAGGGGGTAAACTTTATCCCTAGAGGTCAATTCGTTTCTTGTCTCAAAGCTAGTAAAATGATCTCAAAAGGGTGCATTTATCATATTGTTAGGGTGATGGATTTTGAGTCTGAAACCCCTTCCCTAGAGTCGGTCCCCGTGGTGAATGAATTTCTAGATGTTTTTCCCGATGACTTGCTCGGCATTCCTCTCGAATGGGAAATAGATTTTGGTATTGATCTTTTGCCGAATACGCAACCTATCTCCATTCCTCCTTATAGAATGGCTCCGGCTGAGTTGAAAGAGTTAATGAGCAATTAAAGGATTTACTAGACAAGGGTTTTATTCAACCGAGTATCTCTCCATGGGGTGCTCTAGTATTATTTGTTAGAAAGAAGGATGGGTCCCTTAGAATGTGTATTGACTACCGCCAATTGAACAATGTGACCATAAAGAATAAGTATCCCCTTCCTAGAATTGACAACTTGTTTGACCAGCTTATAGGGGCTAGTTACTTTTCCAAGATTGATTTACGTTCGGGCTATCATCAAGTAAGGGTGAGAAGAGTTGACATTCCCAAGACAGCCTTCCGAACAAGATATGGTAACTATGTGTTCTTAGTAATGTCTTTCGGTTTAACAAATGCCCCGGCGACATTTATGGATCTAATGAATAGGGTGTTTAGGCACTACCTTGATATGTTTGTGATCGTATTCATCGACGATATTTTGATCTATTCAAGGAGTGAAAATGAACACATGGACCATTTGAAGATTGTATTGCAAGTCCTTAAAGATCACCAATTGTATGCAAAGTTTAGTAAATGTGAGTTTTAGCTAAGGTACGTAGCCTTCTTTGGGCATATTGTGTCAAGCAAGGGTATTGAAGTAGATCTTAAGAAGACGGATGCGGTCAAGAGTTGGCCTAGACCTGTAACTCCTACCAATATTAGAAGCTTTTTGGGTTTGGCTGGTTACTATAGGAGGTTTGTTGAGGGTTTTTCCTCCATTGCTTCTCCGTTGCCGACTTTGAATCAAAAGAAAACTAACTTTTAGCAGTCAGAGGCTTGTGAGAAAAGCTTTCAAGAGTTGAAAGATAGGCTTACTTCCGCTCCAGTGTTGACCCTACCGGATGGTACTGATGGTTTTGTTGTGTCCTTATACAACATGGTAAAGTGATTGTCTATGCTTCAAGGCAACTCAAGGTCCATGAAAAGAATTATCCGACCCATGATCTTGAATTAGCGGTGGTTGTGTTTTCTTTGAAAATATGGAGACATTATCTATACGGGGTGCATGTTGATGTGTTCACCGATCACAAGAGTCTCCAATATGTATTTAGCCAAANTTCCTCCATTGCTTCTCCATTGCCGACTTTGAATCAAAAGAAAACTAACTTTTAGCGGTCGGAGGCTTGTGAGAAAAGCTTTCAAGAGTTGAAAGATAGGCTTACTTCCGCTCCAGTGTTGACCCTACCGGATGGTACCGATGGTTTTGTTGTGTCCTTATACAACATGGTAAAGTGATTGCCTATGCTTCAAGGCAACTCAAGGTCCATGAAAAGAATTATCCGACCCATGATCTTGAATTAGCGGTGGTTGTGTTTTCTTTGAAAATATGGAGACATTATCTATACGGGGTGCATGTTGATGTGTTCACCGATCACAAGAGTCTCCAATATGTATTTAGCCAAAAAGACTTGAATCTCCATCAAAGAAGGTGGTTAGAACTCTTCAAGGATTATGACATGAGTGTCCTTTACCACCCCGACAAAGCTAATGTTGTAACGGATGCCCTAAGTCGATTGTCCATGGTTAGTGTGGCTCATGTAAAAGATGAGAAGAAATAATTGGTACGTGATATGCATAGGTTGTCCCTGTTAGGTGTTCAACTAGTGTATTCCACCAAGGGTGGTGTCATAGTCCACAACGGTTCCGAATTATCCTTTGTGATAAACGTGAAGTCTAAACAAGACCTTGATCCTATATTAGTTGAGTTGAAAGAGACGGCACTCAACAAATCTGTTGAGGCTTTCTCCCAAGGGGGAGATGGGGTGTTTAGGTACCAAGGTTGGTTATGTGTTCCGGATGTTAATTGTTAGATAGAGCAAATTCTAGAAGAAGCTCATGGTTCACAATATTCTATTCATCCGAGAGCCACCAAGATGTACCATGATATATAGGAAGTCTATTGGTGGAATGGTATGAAGAAGGATATAACAGGTTTTGTAGCCATGTTTCCGAATTGTCAACAAGTTAAGATCAAGCATCAAAGGCCGGGAGGCTTGTACCAAGATATAGATATTCCCACTTGGAAGTGGGAGGATGTGAATATGGATTTTATTGTGGGTTTGCCTCATACTCGAAGACAACATGATTCTATTTGGGTCATTGTTGATAGAATGGCAAAATCAACCCACTTTATTTCCATCAAGGTTTCCTTGTCGGCGGAAGACTATGCCAAATTATACATCAAGGAGATAGTGTAGTTGCATGGGGTTCCTTTATCTATTATTTTGGATCGGGGTACTCAATTTACTTCACACTTTTGGAAGGCATTCCAAAAAGGGCTTGGTACTAAGGTTAAGCTTAGTATCGCTTTCCACCCTCAAATGGATGGTCAACCGGAGCGCACCATTCATACCTTAGAGGATATGTTGAGGGCATGTTCTATAGACTTCAAAGGTAATTGGGATGACCATATACCGCTAATAGAGTTTGCCTACAACAATAGCTACCACTCAAGTATTGCCATGGCTCCTTTTGAAGACTTGTATGGTAGGAGATGTAGGTCTCCGGTTGGTTGGTTTGAGGTAGGTGAAATTGCTCTAATTGGTCCCGATCTAGTTTATGAGTCCATTGAGAAAGTCTGGCTCATTAGAGAAAGGTTGAGAACAACCCAAAGTCGGAAAAAGACTTATGCCGATGTTAGAAGGAGGGATCTATAATTTGAAGTTAATGATTGGGTCTATTTGAAAATCTCACCTATAAAGAGGGTGATGAGGTTTGGCAAGAAAGGGAAACTTAGTCCCCGGTATGCAGGTCTGTATCAAATCTTGAGACGTGTTGGGAAAGTTGCCTATGAGTTAGACTTGGCAAATGAGTTGGCTCCGGTTCACCCGGTATTTCATGTTTCTATGCTTAAGAAGTGTATTGGTGATCCGGTATCCATCATTCCCTTAGAGGGGTTGGTAGTTGATGAGAGCCTTTCATATAAAGAGGTTCCGGTAGAAATATTAGACCGGCAAGTTAAAAGGTTGAGAAACAAGGAAATAGCTTTCGTAAAGGTTTTATGGAGGAATTATTTAGTTGAGGGTGCTACATGGGAGGCCGAGACCGATATGAAGTCCCGATATCCTCATCTTTTTCCTTCTACTCCTACCCAAGCTTGAGGTAAGTAGTCTCTCTTGAGTTTGGTATTTTAGGAAGTCATGTGTGATATATGTGTTCTTTATGATCTTTCCTTATGATATGCATGTTCTTATAAGAATTCATGTTTAGTATAAAATGAGTTTTCATTATTTATATGTTCCTCATGTTGTTGTGCATTTTAGTATGATGATTGCATATTTGACTTCATGAGATGATTTGATGAACATGTTTTGATATGCTTTTGATGAAATGGCATGTTGGCTCCATATTGTTGTGTTGAACTAGTTTTAAGTTGGAGAAGGTAGTTCCTCCTATGATTATGAAAATTATTGAGTTTCATGCATATTGGGTTGTTAGATGTAGTTCCTACTCCATCGTATTACATTGCTTATGTTTGGAGAAGAAGTTGAAGTCTAGGGCTCAAGAGCTCATCGTTTCCATAAATTTCATGAGGAATCTTCATAAGGTATGGTGGCTTTTCATCTATGAGTAGCCTTCACCCATAGAGTCCCTTCAAAACTTGATTTCAAAGCTTCCAATTTCCCCAAAAGCTAGGGTTTCAATCTAAGTCATGAGTTGTCTTTCAAAACGTTTTCAATGGTTGATTTATGATGGATTATGATTGAATTGATGATTTATTGTTGATTTATGATGAAATCCTCCCAAGAACCCATGAATCCCCCATATTACTAAATTTTGATTTCATGACGTGGGTTGATTGATTATAGAAGCATGTCAATTGATTATATTTATATTGATTGAGTTTATTGAATCATGTATTCTCCATATCTAATGTAGTAATTCTAGATGTTTGGATTGAATGTGATTCATGGTCCTTGAAGGGAAAATTATGAAGGTTTGTACATGTTTATGAGAATTGTGTATAAGCTTATGATTCACTTAGTGAGTGAAGATCTTATGACTATGGTGTAATTGTGGTATTATTGAAAGGTTATTCTCCACATACCCTTACACATGACTATGCATGAAATATCTATGACTATGATAATGTTGTTGTGTTGATTGAAAGGCTATTCTCATGAACACACTATAAACATGATGTGAAAAGTTTACTCACATGTTAATGATGATTCTCAAGTTGAAAGTCCATTCTCACCTAGTGAATCTATGAGTTATTTTATGAGTTGTGTTGGATGAAGGGTAAGATACTCCTTCATGCATGTAAATTCAATTCAAGACTAAACATATAATTTTGGGAAATAATGCTTAGCACCGAATGGATATTGAATATGAGATAGAGATCCTCCTGTCAATTCAAAAGGCCGGGTCTTCTAAAGTAATCTCATGAGATGGAAGCTCCCCCGTCAATACAATAGGTTTGGGGTTTATAGAAGCAATATCCCTATCCCATAACTATGTGCTCACATAGGTCTTTAGCTAGTGGATCCACCTAAAAGCTAATAAATTTAGTTCTACCTTAGGAAAGTAGGACATCTCTTTTCGGTGTGGGACATGACACCGGATTTCATGTAGCTCACATGGTCTATGTCGGTTAAGGCTAGTTCCCTACATGACAAGAATATGAATTATGACAAGAACATGAACATGAACTATACTTGTGACTTCTCAATGAACTCTACTTAGTGTGAGTGGGGGTATGGAACTTTACTTATACATTGCACAAGTATGCTTTGAAAGGGGTTATGGTGTGGTTTCCTTATGCTATGAAGATATATGAATTATGTATGTATGTTATGGATTGTTACTAAGAATGACTTTACTTGCTACAAGCTATGAACATGAATGTTCCCTTGTCTATGTGTATTGACTATGGATGAGGTCAAGTTATGATATGCATGATTATGGTGGCCTAAAAGTGGTACTTAGTATTAGATAGGATTATGGGATCTTGTCTATGCATTACACAAGTATGGCTTAGGGTTGCTTATTAAATGGTTGACTTATGTATTTACACTATTGTGCATAATGATTCTTAAAGTTGACAAAGAGCATGGTTTAAACTAAATTGTCCCTTTTAGCATGTTTTAAGGATTTTTATGCATGACTTCCATACTTAGTCTAATTTTGTGCTAACCCATATTTCTACATTTTTCTATAAGTGTAGGGCCCGGTTGTTGAGGTGTGCTTCCTTCTTGATCAAAAGCTTGGATTGACTATTCTTCCCTCTTTCGGTGAGTCCTCATGGTTCAAGGACAAGAGTTGTTCATTTATAGTTTTTTCTTACATTTTCGTTAGAGACTATGTTGTAAAGGGCGTGACCCTTATTGATTCTCGATTGTATTAGATGGTTAATGAGACAATGTCTAAACCTCCATTTTGATTTTATGAAAAGACTTTGATTGTAAAAAGTTTTAATTTCGCATCATTTATATTACTTATGTTTATGATATGCTAAGGGCTTGTATAAGACCCCTTCGGGGTCGAGTACGCCGTGTTACATCTAGGGAGTACCCCTGGGTCGTGACAGAAATAATAGTTTTTTTCTTCTTAAGCTTATTGTAATAACTAAAATAAAATAACTCCATATACCTTTTAAATTGATAATTTATGTCATATATATAAGATCATAGTAACCCCCTCATTAATTTTAATTTAGATAACTATAATCTTTTTTAATTGGGAAAAGGTACAAGTATCCCTCTAGACTATGATCGAAATCCTAGAGACACCTTAACTAAACTAAGGTCCTATTACCCCCCGAACCATTTTGTTTGTAATTTTGTGCACCTTTTTGGCTTACATGGCACCCAAATATCTCCCACGCACCTTAATTGCGTGGAGTCACGGAGTGTGCCACGCAAGACAAAAGGTGTACACTATTACAAAAAAAAGTTCAGTGGGGTAATAAGACCTTAGTTTAGTTAAGGTGTGTCTTTGGGATTTCGGTCATAGTCTAGGAGGGTACTTGTGCCTTATACCTTTTTAATTCATATGAATAAGAGTGCATTCTTTCAAATCTAAACACTTAAGCTCACTCACAGGCTTCTCTCAAGACCCTACACAGTCTCTTGATTTTCTCAAAACTTTTGTTGAGAGTAACTCATCGATAAGGATATCGGTTTTTCTTTTCAACTACCTTGAGTATGAGAGGTAGTTGAATGGATCTAAGAAACATACAAGTTTGAATAAGTTCCTTATGACACAGTTCTATTGCACGATTTGGAGTATGAAAGAAAGAAAACTTTTCTTAAATGTGTAAATGTCTCTAGTCTCTCATTTATAGAAGTGGGGCCCTCGTAACCATAAATAAGATCCTAATGACATAGCTTCATAGACATCTTATGACACTTGAACTCTGTACTCTGATACCAAGTTTGTCATGACCAGCACTTACACCCTGGATGTGACTGACACTCGAGAACCATTGATGGTTCCCAAGGGAACCCTTGACCTGGACGACTAATTATTGGAAGACTTACTCAAGCAAATTTAATCTTTAGAACAGAGTTTAGATGCAAAAGTCTCAGAACATCTCAAAGTCAAACTATTTTAAAATAATGTACTCAAAACTGTCTAAAAATACTCTGAAAACAATAATAGTTTGACAAAATAGTTCAAAGGAAATACTGAAAGAAACTTAACACGAACTATCTATGAAGCCTCTATAGTTCAACATGGATGTCAGGACAAGATCCACAACACTTCAAAACAACTAAAATGAAAGGCAAAAGTGGAGTCATCCGGAATGCAAGGAAGGCTCACCAAAGCTAGTAAGAACTATAAACTAATCTCAATAGAGCCCCTGTTGATGATCCTAAACACCTATATTTGCATCATAAAAAGATGCAGATCAAATGACATTAGAATATTGGATGTACGAGTATGTAATATTAATGAGGAAAATAAATAGCTGAACTATAGAAGCTGAAGCAAAATACTCAATTGAATGTAAAGAAATAAAAGAACAAAATCATTTCAGCTTTATAAATACTTACTCATTTGTGAACTCAACATATTAAGTGATATGATAAATATACACTTTTAACTCTATTTAGGAGATTCTCCAACTGACGACCATCACTATGATCTACGTGATGATACATCATTTCACCCACCCTGCCTGAACTGACCTATATAGTGTTGGGGTATTTAATCTCTCAACTAAGTGGATACACCAAGTAATAAGGATTCATCTAAAATGTATGATCCTTTACCCATATTGGAAAACATGGTTTATGAGGATTTTGAGTTGTCAGAACTCATCCCCATATCGATGCTCAATACTACTCTCAATAATATACTCATGCTCAAATGTATAAAACATACTCTTTCTCTGTTTTGAGGTAATTACTCAAAATAACCTCTTAAAGGAGGTAACTGCGCTGAAATATCTCTAAACTCATTAACTCATTTAGAAATCAAAGTTTCTCTTTTCTAAATGTAAAAATGATACATTCGGAACCATTACAATTCCCTTAAAACTCTTGAAATAACTTGTATATAAGTTGTAATCATGAAATCTATATCTGAGATCATACTGTGATCTGATCATTGATGTCATATCTAGATACCATATGTCTTAAACATTGATGGTATACTCGATTGTCATACTAATCATGAATTGTAATATGTTCTCAATTTACAAAGTGATACATTTGGTAATACTTAGTTCCCTTATCCTCTTAATCAAATCATTTCTTATAACTCTTTCTCAAAACTCATCTTTGTTTTCTCAAAAAAATCAGTTTAAGATAAAAAAAAAAGTGTTTGCTTTAAAAGATTCTCAAAAATTATAACTCTAAATAGGGTTTATGCTAAAATATAGGCATGACCAAATCAACTCAAGGATCTCAATAACAATATGGAAAACTCAATACTAAACAATCAAGAACTCAAAACTCAACAATACTAATCATCTCAAGAATACTAAAAATTAAGGATAAAACCCTAGATTACTCTTTTACTCAATTTATACATATGTAGGGTGTGAGGACGAATTAGTCCAATACTTTAATAGCTAACATACATGGAAGAACAAAGTTCTTGAAAAAGTTTGAAGAAGAACTCAATTAGAAGATTTGAAACCGTAACTTTTGTCTTGCGATTTTCTTGGAAATGAAGGGTGGAGAAGAACGCGGAATTGAAAACCTTAGTATTCTTATAGAGAATCTTGAATTTTGAATCTTTAGATCTTGAGAAATTGGAGAAAACTCTTTCTTGGAGTTCTTGATCTTTGAAAGAAAGAAAATAAGGGATTTTGAGAGTTGATACCCATATAGTGATATTATTAGGTTTTAATATGGATTTAGGGAAGTTGATTTAGTGTAAAAGGTCAATAATAACCTTCTAAGAACATTAAAAAACCATAAAAATCTAAAAATAAAATAAAATTTAATGAATCTTATCTGCCAAATCGGTGATTTGGAGGGTCTCCTCTCCAAAAATACTCGGTGGATCACCCATTGGAACTTTAGATTTCCCAAATGAACAGAAACTTAAGGTTTTGAGAAAAATTCGGCGAGATAATTTGGTGATTCTCCAACCCATTCAACGAATTGCCGATTAAGCAGGTGAGTTCATCCAATTTCTCAGCTCGAGTATATTCTAGTAAAATAGCCACAACATTTTACTCAAAACTCAAAATAAAGCACACTTGGTAGCTTTGGAAATAAGATTCATAGGCCTTTAATTTGATAGGTTATAGGCCACCTAACACTTCATATATGCCAAGAGATATATCATTTGAAGTTGACCCTTATATGAAGTCATGCAAGAATTTAGCTAATAGGAATGGTTTGAACTTGACTTGGTGTTTGAGGTCCTTTTTAAGAGTTGAGTTCCGAGGTATTATTAAATGATTCGAGTCTTAGCTTAGAAAATTTTGGAGTGTTACAGTAGTAGTATATCGAAGGAAGTATGTAGCATAAAATTATGTACAATTGCCATAACTTGCACTAGTAGTTTGTCATAATGTGGTATGTATGATGAACATTATTGAAAAGATTTATTGTGTGCACAACTAATGTTTATGAAATAATAATGTTATATGGTCATTGGGCCAAATGGGAGAATGTAAGAACAATATATTACTTATGGACCAAGTTTACTTGTGACTCAAGTAAAACCATAAATAATATTTAATGAAGAATAGATCTCATCTGTACATTGGTTACTTGATGGACGTACCAAACTACGCCCTAACCTCTATAATTGGTTCCCTCCCCCCTCTATCCATTAGGGTTACCACATACTCTGTACATTATTTTCATCACTGACGGTTGTAGTAACGTAAGGCTAGGGTAAGGAGGTAGAAACCAATTTATGAGTAACGCTTCCGCCTCTTTCTGTGATGAGGTCTTCTACATCAGGTATTGCCCCTAATGATTTCTATGTAAGATTACCGTGTTCAAGTCCTGATGTATATTAAAGTATTTAAATTTATATCATTCTGTTTTCTGGATTAATCTGTAAACTCTTCGGATAGAACAATTTTGAATGGGGTAATTTCCTATTAATGTAGCCTAATTAATATTTGTACCTAGTTATTAGTTTCTACGTAATTGTCTTCTTCCAAGAGCTGAGAGTGTAATTTCGAAAGCGAATATGGTAAACATCAATATTTCATCAACAACCAAACTTCCGTGTGTATCACAACCCAAGAGTCATGAGTGTTACTTTTGGTATCTTTATTTGTTAAGAGAAGTGAATCACGGATCTAGTCTCTTACACCACTACGTTCTTACAATTTTTTCATGGTTAATTTTCTTTGTTTGCTCTTGTTTTTAGATTTCTTTTCCTCTTTTAATTATAAATTTATAACAATCTTCACATATGCTTTCTTATACTTGTACTTGATTCGATAAATAGAGTAGACTTATTACGCTATAAATATATTTTTAATGTTTTGATGCAGTCATGCTTTTAACATTGGATGCACTTACAAAATGTTAAAAGAAAAATTGCATCAAAACATCTAAAGAATATTTATAGCAAGATAAGTATAAGCTGGTTATTGATTTAAGTAAAATTATGAGAAAGAATAGATGAAGATTGATAAAATTACAAATTTAGTGTTTGACATGTTCTCTATTGTATTTACTCTAGGTATAAAAGGAAGATTGCATTGATGGAGAATTACCTTATTTTTAATTATTCCATTCACGGGATACATAGATGCAACATGGAAGAGATTGAGCTTCCATGGAAAATATGGCAATGATAGAGGTTAACTAGGAGAATGCATGACTGGTAGGATGTGAGCCAACATATTTTTAGCTATTAGACTAGAATCCAATTGAAAAAAATATATTTCATAAAATAATGAAAGGGCAATACGTGCCTATTCTATTTGTTGAAACTATTGTTTTAATTCTAGTAACAAAAATATTTATCTCCTGAAATAATGGGTAGCATAAAAATTAGACAAAATTTTGCTCTTAGGTAGATAATTCTAGAGCTCTCTTGAAGGATAAAAAATATAAGTCGTTTCAATTAGTGACGTAGTGTTTGTAAGATCTCTCCCAAATTTAGGTAAACCCAAACTTTCATAAAATATACCTTTTCTATGAGTTTTTCAATAATTAAAATATTCAGTTTTATTATTGTACAGTGCATTTTCATGAAATAGATTTTCGCATGCCTTTTTTAATGACCATTAAGGTTATTATGGAATTTTCTAAAAAATTACTATTTTACCCTTCCCAAAAATTCTATCGGGTCATTTTTAGTCCATTAATATGGTCGGGTTTGGGAACCGTAGTCAAAAGTTTGGATTTTGATTTTTTTTTGTTTTTTTGAAGGTTTTAAAGTTGTAATGGTTGACTTTAGTCAACATATGGAGTTTTGGGTATCAAAATAGAATTATGTCAGTTCTATCAGCTCTGGAACATGACTTTTGGGTTTGTAGGACTACTGACTCAGGTTCTAAGGTGTTTAGATGAGTTTTGGAAGATGTTTTGTATTTTGAAAGTTGAAAGCAAACGATTGTTGACCAGAGTCAACATTTGATGACAGCAAGCTTGAAATGGAATTTTAATAGTTTTGTTAGCTCCAGAATATGGCTTTTGATCTAGATAAACTATTGGTTTGGGTCTCAAGGTTTTTGGTTTTATTTTGAGACAATAGACAAGATCCAGAGAAAGTTAAGTCTAAAGTTTGACTTTAGTCAACGTTCGAGGCTAGAAAGGTCATTTTTGAGTTTTGATGATTTCACTAGGTCCAAAGGGTGTTATTTGGTCTAGTTTAAGGTTTGGTTCAGTTTTTGAAACTTTTGAATGACTTTCATGTCCTTATTTGAAAATTTGGAGATTCTTAATTTAAAGTTGACTTTGGGCAAACATGGGGTTAAGGTAACCTTGTTTGGGTGTTTTGATAATTTCATCGAGTCTGAAATATCATTTCCAAACTAGCAGTATGTTTGTTTTGTGTTTGTGAGGTTCTGGATGAGTTTTCGGTGAGCTTTTAACCTTTTTGGGTGCTTTGATGTTGCTTCAGCAAATTGTGTCAACTAAAAGGTTTGTTATTTGTTTTAAAGATCGAAAAATTATTTTGAAAGTTTGAGCATGAAATATAAGACTAATCGTTAATGTCATAATCCAAAAATCGATTTGATGGCACGTGTCTTATCTCACCAAGACATGTCAGCCTAAAACTGAACTAAAGAACTACATATGGAAGTAATAACAAAATAAAGGATTATCATAACATGAACATTGTAGAAAATATAATATAACTTAAACACCCCAAATCAACCTAGCAATTCACAAATCATATAGCAATGTAGTACATGTAATACACCACAAATTTCACCTCAATATATACAATTCGACATCAGGGTCTTTCATAGTCAAATCACCACAGTACCATAACAAATCACCCATAATGATCAAGGAAACAAGTGCAATGCAAGAAGCTGCAATGTCACATATAGTGATGCATGTCTATCCTAATGATACCCACCCACTGAGACTTAGTCCGAAATTCATGGAGGACTCACAAGGTTCATGTATCTATCGAAACCATTTCCCTTCGACATCAAAATTTATCCAATTCTTATTAAAGTGTCTCAGAACCAATGCAAATAATCATGTTCACACATATACCGAGAAGATGATAAATTCCATATCAATACACAATTGACACTCACACAAATATGGAAGATCATCAAGAGTGAGTCAATTCAACCATTCAAACAATAAAAGTAAATTTAGAGACTCAGGCCGAAATCCATGGTGTTGAAGTGAAGGCTACAAGGAAGACCCTTTATTGTGCCTAAGATTTATTGCAATTCACATATTATGTTGAAGGGTAAGTCATACTTGAGTGATGCTAGTAAGAGGATGAAATAAAAGATGGACTCAATTCTTTGTTAAGGTCTAGGAAGAGTTGTAGCATGTGATCGGGTTGGAAGCTACCACGAGCTAGAATTTCAAGTCACCTCATATAAGGTCCAACTTAAACAAGAATACATTCCATTATATTGAGTATTTTGTGGTTTGCTAACTATAAAGTAAAATTATTGATGTCTAGTTTCTAATGTATCAAATCATTTGTCAATACAAGCTCATTTCAAATATGGAAAAGAGTCATATTTGCTCTTGTACTCTTAGAAAAGGATTATATTTTCCCTTCGTCACACTTTCTTGATATATTTGCCCTTACCATCCAACTTTGTGCACATATTTGCCCTTGTACAATTAAGTATCATGTCACCATTTTTATTAGTCTACATGACGCCTACGTGGTGCCTATATATATATAAATATAATTAAGAAAAACACTTTCTATTTAGTATTATATCTGATCCATGTAGTAAAATCCGACCCAACCAATGTGGAGACCCGTTATCCCTAATTTCAATACCCATTAGCCCTAATCTCTATACCCATCATCTCACATCACATTAGATGGACGTAGGGGTGTCAAATGGGTAGGTTGGGTTGACATTGAAAAAATTAAAATGGGTTGAAATAGAAATTGGGTTGGGTCATGACCCGCCCAAGTTTACTTTGGGCTCCAATGGGCTTAAAACGGGTTGGGTCCTGATCCGCGCAATTTGACCCGCTTAATCTCAATAATTTTAATATATTGTTATTTAAGTTTTATAACCACAATTTGAATTTCAACTAAAAAATCTTTTTAAAAAAGAAGAAGTTACAAATGGATAGATAAATCCTAAAATATGTAAAATAGATAGTAATTCCTACATTTAATATAGGAACATACATTATATCAATGCAAATAAGGAATCTTAAAACGGGTTGAAATTGG
Source organism: Solanum stenotomum (assembly GCF_019186545.1). Classification (NCBI taxonomy): domain Eukaryota; kingdom Viridiplantae; phylum Streptophyta; class Magnoliopsida; order Solanales; family Solanaceae; genus Solanum; species Solanum stenotomum. The sequence continues at coordinate 14,439,725 of NC_064288.1, forward strand.
AGATTGAATTGGGCTCAATTAAGGATTCTCTTAAAATGGGTTAGGACTTGAATGGGTTGAGATTGAACCCAATTCAAATTATCTTGAGTCCAACCCTTAAAATTTTGTGCAGGTTGGGCGGGTTACCAACAATTGGGCTCAATTTTGACACCCCTAGATGAATGCTTCATTCCATTCATGTCTTGATTGAGAGAGAAGATCCAACAATAGGTAAGATTTTTATCTTTAAATCATATCTTTACCCTTTTGTATCGTATTTGTTATCAACTTCTACCACACCAATAAAAACTGCATCATTTCTCTCTTTTTCTTTCTCTGTCCTCTCCTCTCTACAGAAGCTGTAGAATCCATTTGCTTAAAGCTATTTGTCAGCTAGCTTCTGCTCTATTACAAATTGATATCTTCAAGAGAAAAGGAGCATTCATATCATGTTTTTGATTACTTGTATTACAAGTTTTTTGTTTATGTAATATGCACATGGTGCTATATGCTATATGACTCTGCGTGAATTTGTTTTTTTTTTTACATTCAAAAACAACAAGCTAGTAGAATAACTAGATTTGTTCGGGTTTGTTTCGTATATTCAGGCACAAGTATAGTTGAGGTTGAAAGGTAAGTAAAATGTGTTTTAATTGTTGCTGAGGATAAAAATCTTACCTATTGTTGGATCCTCTCTCGCAATCAAGACATGAATGGCATGAAACGTCATCTAATGTGATGTGAGATGATGTATATAGAAATCAAGGCTAATGGATATTGAAATTAGGGCTAATGGGTCTCCACATTGGTTGGATCGAATTTTACTAAATGTGTTGGATATAATACTAAATATAAAGTAGTTTTTAAATTATAATAAAAATATGTACACATGGAGCCATGTAGGTGCCACATATGCACCACGTAGACTAATAAAAATAGTGACATGACACTTAATTGTACAAAGACAAATATATCATAAAAATATGACAAATGGTAAATATGACCCTTTTCAAAGATTACGAAGGCAAATATGATCCTTTTTCCATTTCAAATATTCATGACCAATTTGATGGACATTACTAGTATAGTATGAAAGGTCTATTAATAGGGACAAACTAGTTAGCCAATTAGGTTGGAGTGCTTCAACTCTTAAATATTGGGTAGAAGTGACAAATAAATAAATAATATTAATTTGGTTAAAAGATGGTTTCTCAATAGGCCCAAACTTTTAACTTTTACACTTTTGCCTCTATCTTTTTGTCACGCTCGAGATTACACCCTGGACGTGGCCGACACTCGAGAATCATTGTTGGTCCCCAAGTGAACCCTCATCATGGCTGACTACAAGCGGAAGACTAACTCAAGATTACAAAAGCTTAAAACTGAATTAAATTTCATTGAACACAAATACTCAACCTTTTTAAAATTTTGTACAGTACTCAAAATAAAAGTAAATACAGAAACTCCTCAACTCTGTCTATCTATGAAGTCTCTACTATTACAGAAGGATGTTGGGACAAAATCCACGACATCTCAAAACTACTAACTGGAGGTAAAGGTGAAGTCCTCAAAAATATAAGATGGCTCACCAAAGCTGACTGGAATATCACATGACCTCAACGAAATGCCTATTGATGATCCAGAATACACGTATCTGCATCATGAAATGATGTACGCCAAATGGCTCAATACATGGAATGTACGAGCATGTAATGGGAATTCTAAAGTATAAACATAACCTTGAACTGATGGAAAAGAAACATACTTACCTCTTCTCAACTCATTCAACTCAATTCAACTCGATGAAACATAGTTCAACTCAACTCAGAAAAATAGGGCTCAACTCGATAGTAAGATACTCAACTCAGTGAAACATAATTCAACTCAAAATACGAAAAATAGGGCTCAAGTCAACAGTAAGGTACTCAATGCTAACTCAAAATACTCAACTAAAACTCAAGATACTTAGCAACAATAAAAGATGCAATATCTAGAAAGCTTTAAAAAAATAGGCAATAACTCAATTGTATGCAAAAATACAATAAAAACTCGATTGTATGAAAGTACAATGATAACTCTGTTTGTATATAAAAATACAAGGTAACTTTGTAGGAGATTCTCTAACCGACAACCATCACTATGAGTTATGTGATGATATAACGTCTAGCCCACGCTGCCAGAACTGTCTTATACTTTGCCAGGGTATAGAACCTACTACTAAGTGGATCCACTAAGCTATTCTTAAAAAGCAATAAGGAATCATCTAAAAGGTATGACCCTTTCTACCCACATTGACTACACGATTTATGGGGGCTGTGAGTTGTCTGAACTCTCCCCTATATCGTGCTAAATACTACTCCAAAAATATAACTAGCTCATATGTTTAAAAACATAACTCTTTCTGTATTTTGAGATTATTACTCAAAACTCTTTCTCTTAAAAGAGATGGTACTTAACTACTCAACACTCTTTTGGAAATCTCAATTTCCTCCTTTTTTAACTGTGAAAACATTTATTCTTGGAATTACTTAGTTCCCATATATTCATTTTGAAAAAAATGAAACTTGATTGTAATCATCCTCATACTCAGTGCTCAAGTCTTTTAAACAAGTTTTAAAACAATTTGTAAAAAGACTTCTTAAAATAGGGTTCATGTCGAATTATGGACGTGAACAACTCAATTCAAGGTTTTCAATAACTATGCATAGAACTTAATACTTGGAACTCCATAACTCAAGGAGTCAATAATACTACTCATCTAAAAAATGCTCGACTCAGAGGATTCATGTGGAATTATGGGCCTGAACTACTCAATGATACTTCTAATCTCAAGACTGCTCGACTCATAGGGTTCATGCGGAATTATGGGCATGAACTACTCAACTCAAGGACCTTCATGGGTAACATGTAGTAATCCCATGACTAGGAATATAATCTCAAAAGGAATAGGAACTCAATACTAAAGACTTAGAACTTGAAGGTACTGCTCCTATCAAAGATACTCAAATTATGGAGTTCACGCAAAATTATTGGCATGAACGACTTGACTCAAGGATCTCAGTGATAATGTAGACTCACTAACACATTCTCATACTCACTTACTTGAGTCTTGAAACAATTTAAAAGTTATTGTAGAAGACTCCACGAAAAGACTCAAAGGGACTTTCTCGAACTTTACTCTTAACTCTTCCTTGAATTTGAATTATGGAATCAAGGGTTATAATTCAAGTTATTAATGATCTCTCGATGTTTGTATGTAGTTTAGGGTAGTTAAAATCAATATGGAGTAAAGGTATATTTTAAAAGGACTTAAACAAAACAAACGACGGAAAAAAGGTAGGGGCAAGCGACCCTGGCGCACTGCTGGCGCCCGCGCCAACCGTAAAATTCAGAGGCAGTAACCTGGTGCATTGCTGGGGCACCGCCCCAGCCCCTCTGGCGCATCTGGGGTGCGCCACCCTAGCCCTCCCTCCAAATAATCTGATGAATTTTTCTTCTTTGATTTTTGTCTCTAATTTGCCTAGAAATGAATGGTTTCTTCCCAACTTACTTAGATGTGGATACCTAACATAATTACACAAAAATTTACTCAAAACAGATTCTCAAAACTCCAACTTTCCTCTCAAGAACTCATCAACCCATCCTAATTCAACAACGAAAACAATACTTCAAGAACACTAATCAAAAACTTAAATTTCTAAATATTTATGGATAGATTCGCAAAAGAAACTCATGATTGGTGTGTGGGTGAGCGAACTCAATACTATGGAAACTTACATACCTCTTAGGATAAAATCCTTGGCGAAATCTCTCAAAGAATCGCAAAAATCTTGAACGCTCTTCCTTTTCTCCTCTTTTCCTCTTCTTGAACTCCTCACAAAACCCTAAGCGTAATTTATGAATAACTTAAGTTGATTCCAATCAGTTTAGACTCCTAAAACATTACCAAAAATGCTTAAATCCGATTGGGTAAGGAAAGGACCAAAATACCCCTCATATTTTCGGGTAAATTTCCTTAATTGGACAGCCCGACTTCAAATGGGGATATCTCCCTCATACAAGCTCAAAAATTAGCAAATTCGGTGGCGTTGGAAAAAGGACTCAGAGATCTTTCATTTGATTTATTATGGATCTCCTAACTCATCCTGTGCTAAAAGTTATGGTCATTTTAAGTTGACCCAAAACATAAAAAAACTTAGGAATGACTTGAAGGAACTCTCTTCTAAAACCCTAAGCGTATTTGTATTTATAAAAACTGACCCAAATCAGATTTGTCCCCAAAATACTACTAAAATTCGTTTTAAGCTAATTGGGTAAGGAAAAGACCAAAACACCCCTCATATTTCTAGGTAACTTTCCCTAATTAGACAGCCCGACTTCAAATGGGCATATCTCCCTCATACTAGCTCGAAAATTAACAAAATCAGCGGTGTTGGAAAGAGGATTCCAAGACCTTTCATTTGCTATCTTATAGGTCTCCTAACTTAGCCTATGCTAAAAGTTATAGTCGTTTGAAGTTGACCCAAAACTTAGAAGAACCTAGGAATGATTTTAAGGAATTCTCTTTAGTTCTTTTTGGAACTCAAGGTGCTACATCTAGCGACCTTAACACTTAAGAAAATTTAAATCCCTCGGTAAAATCTTACTTTCAACGAAGAATGGTTCGAGTCTTAGCTTAAAATTTTATAGGGTGTTACATTATATCCCCCTTGGGATCATTCATCCTCGAATGACGGCTAGACTGGGTATGGAACGGGGTTACTCTCACTATCTCCTTTGACTCATGAACTTGCCTACTAACACAGGCTGGACTGATTCATACAAGAGTTGGGACCTTCTATAGCACGTAAGTTAAGAACAATGTTGTTGTGAACATAGTCACACTCTCTCAGAAGTTACCTTATCTGAAACAAAGGAAATCTGGGCAGGAAGTAAGAATAGGAATACCATACCTGGGGAATATGATTGCTAGTTGTTAAGCTTAGCAACACTCCTTAACTACGCTCTTTTTTCCTTATACCATACCTCATTGGCTGCAACTCGTAGCTCCCACAAGGGTACATGACTTCTCTTACCAAGGTCTGAGTCTAATGGCACGCTCTTGTTGTATTCAAGCTTAACCCAAATCCTAAGGTTCAGGTTCTATACCACTCTATAGGGAATCTCATCCCAAGAATATTACTCTTTACCACCACATTTAATCAACATTGGGATCATATCAAGAACTACCTAATGTTTATCAACACCACATTCAAGCTTAGCATTCTAACAACTCTATGTACTCCTACTAACCAGCTCCTTAAGAATTTCTCATTCCCTTATCATCTGTGTCATACCAACTAGAATTTCCCACATTACTACTCGAAAGCAACTAAGGGCTCTCATTTAACTATTTCTCATAGTAAAACCTCATCATTTTCTTCCTACTCATTTATAACCTTAGATGGAATTATCACACCATCATTATCACGATGAGAACATTAATCTCCTCCTCCTATCATCACTCCTTTACTAAAAAGACCTCTGAAAAGATATCTCACATACTTTTTTAAGCACATTACTATCTTATTCTCAACACTTGACTTGATTTTAAATCTTATCATCTCCCCCCTTAGGTCTAAAGCTGACACTTGAAAGCTATGGACCTATTTCATCATCTCTAAACTGGTCTACATATCCTTTTCACAACTTAAGATCTATTTGCCCACTTTTTATACCTCATTACTTAATCAGTTCTATAACCTTCTGAACATCATGACCCTCTCAAACAAATCATAAGTCTAGCTTAGATCTATCACTTAATGAATACTATGTTCTCTTATTCAACACATGAATTTAGTCTCCTCTAACATGATGCCACATCGACATCAACTCTATTTTGGTTAAAATATACTTTATCTCATCATAACTAGTAACTATTCCTCTTCCTTCTATCGAGAACACTCTACAACATTATTATTCCTTATTCTACTCATAAATAAACTCATTGCTTATAACTGAATAGGTGCATGATTGCAATAACATAATCTGCCTCATCACTATCTCCATTCATTTGATTACTGAACTTGTGCATACTTTTCTCTAACTCTGGACACTTTCACTACTATTGCTCATTATTTCATAACTCATACTACCTTTTTGGATGAAAATACTATCCAATCTCTAAACATACTTCCTCATAAGGATCTCAGCTAAAACATGGCTTAGAGAAGAGAGTACAACTCGCTTTTAGCTCAAATGCACAATTCAAATAAATATGAGTGCATTTTCTCGAACTTAACACTTAACTCACTCGCAGGCTTCGGTCAAGCCCCTCTAGAGTCTCGTGAATTCCTCATGACTTTGCCAAAAGTAACTCATCGATAAAGAACTGACTTTGCTTTTTAACCACTTCTAGTTTAAGAGGTAGTCAAAGGGATAGGAGAATGCACGAGTTAGAATAAGTCTCTATGACATAGCTCTATTGCACGATTAAGAGTACGAAAGAAGGGTAACTTTTCTTAAATATATATAGTCCCTCATCTATAGAAGTAGGGCCCTCACAACCATAAATAAGATACTACTTGACACGGCTTCATAGACACCCTAGGACACTAAAACTTGGTGCTCTGATACTAATTTTGTCACGACCCGAGCCTACACGCTGGATGTGGCCAGCACTCGAGAATTATTTCTGGTCCCCAGGAGAACCCTCATCCTGGACGACTACCAGCGGAAGACTAACTCAAGCATACAAAAACATAAAACTGAATTAAATTTCATTAAACTCAAATACTCAACCTTTTTAAAATTTTGTACACTACTCAAAATAAAAGTAACACAGAAACTCCTCAACTCTGTTTATCTATGAAGCTTCTACTATTACAGAAGAATGTTGGGACAAAATCCACGACATCTCAAAACTGCTAACAGTAAGATAAAGTTGAAGTCTTCCGAAATATAAGATGGCATACCAAAGATGATTGGAATATCAAATGACCTCAACAAAATACCTGCTGATGATCCTGAATACCTGTATCTGCATCATGAAACGATGTAGGTCAAATGGCTCAGTACATGGAATGTATGAGCATGTAAGGGGAATTCTAAATCATAAACATAAGCTTGAACTGATGGAAAAGAAACATAGTTACCTCTTCTCGACTCACTCAACTCAATTCAACTCGATGAAACATAGTTCAACTCAACTCAGAAAAATAGGGCTCAACTCGATAGTAAGATACTCAACTCAGTGAAACATAATTCAACTCAAAATACGAAAAATAGGGCTCAAGTCAACAGTAAGGTACTCAATGCTAACTCAAAATACTCAACTAAAACTCAAGATACTTAGCAACAATAAAAGATGCAATATCTAGAAAGCTTTAAAAAAATAGGCAATAACTCAATTGTATGCAAAAATACAATAAAAACTCGATTGTATGAAAGTACAATGATAACTCTGTTTGTATATAAAAATACAAGGTAACTTTGTAGGAGATTCTCTAACTGACAACCATCACTATGAGTTATGTGATGATATAACGTCTAGCCCACGCTGCCAGAACTGTCCTATACTTTGCCAGGGTATAGAACCTACTACTAAGTGGATCCACTAAGCTATGCTTAAAAATCAATAAGGAATCATCTAAAAAGTATGACCCTTTATACCCACATCGGCTACATGGTTTATGGGGGCTTTTGAGTTGTCTGAACTCTCCCCCACATCGGTGTTCAATACTACTCCCAAAATATAACTAGATCATATGTTTTAAAACATAACTCTTTCTCTGTTTTGAGATTATTACTCAAAAATCTTTCTCTTAAAAGAGATGGTACTCAACTGCTAAAAACTCTTTTGGAAATCTCACTTTCATCCTCTTTTAAATGTGAAAACAATTACTCTTGGGAATACTTAGTTCCCATATATTCATTTTGAAAAAAATGAAACTTGCCTCTACTCATCCTCATACTCAGAAAAATGAAACTTGCCTCTACTGATCCTCATACTCAGTGCTCAAGTCTTTAAAACAAGTTTTAAAACAATTGTAAAAAGACTTCTTAAAATAGGGTCCATGTCGAGTTATGGACGTGACTAACTCAATTAAAGGTTTTCAATAACCATGCATAGAACTCAATACTTGGAACTCAACAACTCCAAAACTCAAGGAGTAAATGATACTACTCATCTCAAGAATGCTCGACTTAGGGGGTCAATGGGAAATTATTGGCATGAACTACTCAACTCAAGGACTCAATGATACTTCTCATCTCAAGACTACTCGACTCATAGGGTTCATGCAGAATTATGGATATGAACTACTCAACTCAAGGACCTTTATGGGCAACATGTAGTAGTCCCATGACTAGGAATATAATCTCAAAAGGATTAGGAACTCAATACTCAAGACTTAGAACTTGAAAGTACTTTTCCTCTCAAAGATACTCAAATTATGGAGTTTACGCAGAATTATGGGCATGAACATCTTGACTCAAGGATATAAATGATAATGTAGACTCATGAATACATTCTTCTCATTCTCATACTCACTTACTCAAGTCTTAAAACAATTTAAAAGTTATTGGAGAAGACTCATCTAAAAGACTCAAAGGGACTTTCTCGAACTTTACTCTTAACTCTTCCTTGAATTTGAATTATGGATTCAAGGGTTATAATTCATATTATGAATGATCTCTCGATGCTTAGATGTAGTTTATAGTAGTTAAAATCAATATGGAGTAAAGGTATACTTTAAAAGGACTTAGACAGAGCAAACGACAGAAAAAGGTGGGGGCATGCGACGCTAGCACACTGCTGGCACGAGGCACCCCCTAAACATCAGATGAAGCAACCTAGTGTAGTGCTGGGGCGCTGCCCCATCCCGTCTTATGCATGTGGGGCTCGCCGCTAGAGCCCTCCCCTAGAACAATGCGATGAATTTTTCTTCTTCAATTTTTGGCTCTAATTCGCCTAGAATCGAATGGTTTCTTCCCAACTTACTTATATTCTAATACGTAACATAAGTACAAAAAAATTTACTCAAAACTCCTAACTTTCCTCTCAAGAACTCATCAACCCATCCTAATTCAACAACGAAAACAATACTTCAAGAACAATAATCAAGAACTTAAATTTCTCAATATTTATGGATAGATTCGAAAAAGAAGCTCATGATTGGCGTGTGGTTGAACGAACCCAACACTATGGAAACTTACATACCTCTTAGTAAAAAATCATTGGCAAAATCCCTGGAAGAATTGCAAAAATGTTGAACGCTCTTCCTTTTCTCCTCTTTTCCTCTTCTTGAACTCCTCACAAAACCCTAAGCGTAATTTATGAATAACTTAAACTGATTCCAATCAGTTTAGACTCTTAAATCCCTACTAAAAATGCTTAAATCCGATTGGGGAATGAAAGGACCAAAACACTTTTTATATTTTTTGGGTAACTTTCCTTAATTGGACAGCCTAACTTCAAACGGGCATATCTCCCTCATATAAGCTCAAAAATTAGCAAACTCGATGGCGTTGGAAGAGGACTCAGAGGTCTTTGATTTGATTTCTTATGGGTCTCCTAACTCATCCTGTGCAAAAAGTTGTGATCATTCGAAGTTGACCCAAAACTTAAAAGAACTTAGGAATAACTTGAATGAACTCTCTTCTAAAACCCTTAGGGTATTTGGATTTATGAAAACTGACCCAAATCAGATTTGTCCCCAAAACATTACTAAAATTCGTTTTAAGTTGATTGGGTAAGGAAAATATCAAAATACCCCTCATATTTTCGGGTAACTTTCCTTAATTGGACAGTCCGACTTCAAACGGGCATATCTCCCTTATACGAGCTTGAAAATTAGAAAACTCAGCAGTGTTGGAAAGAAGATTCCAAGACCTTTCATTTGATATCTTATGCGTCTTCTAACCAGCTTGCTAAAAATTATGGTCGCTTGAAGTTGACCCAAAACTTAGAAGAACCTAGGAATGACTTGAAAGAATTCTCTTTAGCTCTTTTTGGAACTCAAGGTGCTACATCTAGCGACCTTAACACTTAAGAAAATTTAAATCCCTCGCTAAAATCTTACTCTCAACGAAGAATGGTTCAAGTCTTAGCTTAAAATTTTTTGGGGTGTTACAACTTTTTACCTTAAAATATCAGAAATTTTATCAAAATAGACAAAAAAAAAAGGTGCCTTTTCTCAACTTCAACTTCTTCACGTCAATCCTCTTCAATCGCATGTATATTTGTCAATCCCTTTCATCTTGTTGTTGTTGTTGTTGTTGTTGTTGTTGTTGTTTATCTTGCTTTATCTGCTAAATTATGTGCTTTTATTGAGAAGATCTATCAAGAAAAATTATGAAAAAAAAAAGATAAAAAAATATATATGTTTGAGTATTTTTGCATTGCATTTGTTTTGTTTGAGCTTTAAATTAACTCAAAAGATCATTATTGATAAGTATAAAAATCACTTTGTGTCCATTCTTAGGTTGGGTTCAGTGAACCCAAACTGATTGTTTCAGTCAACAACTTTCGTAGTTGTCCGGGCAACTACTGAAGTTGTTTATTGAAATAATTAAATATGTCTGTCAGTTGATGTCCAACAATTATCTATAGTTGTTCGGAAATAATAGAAGTTGGCTCAACACTAGTGCAGTTGTTCGACCATTGTGTTCTAATGTTGGTCAACTAATTACTTGTTAAGAAAAATAATATGATTATGGACAAATTACTAATTATTTGAATAAATAATTGAAGAATTATGAAAATTCCTAAAGCTACTAAAATTTTCTAACTATTGTTGATCGTTGTGAAACAACGAAATAGGTGTAAAAATAAGTGATCAATATTCTTTAGCGATTTCAAAGTTGTTTGGTGAATATCTCACTAGTTGAAATATTTTGTGATGTCTTAGGTATTGTGTCCACATATGGAAGATCAAATAATTATAGTAGTTGATTTACATGGTGAATGTGTAGAGAATCCTACTCGTTATACTTGATGATCAAAGGGTTGAGAAACACTACCAATAAAGATAAGCGAGAATGTTACATATAATGAGTTGGTTGAGAGCATTATTTCTAGGTTTGAGTTAAATTGTGATAAAGATGATCTCTCTATTACTTATATGCTTGGTTTCATTGAAAAGCTAAACGGAGCTCTTTCTAAGATAAGGGATGATTGTGATTTATGATTTTTTTGGATGATCGAAGTAGGCTCATTTAAAAAAAATATGTGGTTGAAAAGATAGCAGAGACAACAAATTCAGTTGCATTGTCATTGATGATCGAAGTAGGCCCATTGTGATTGGTGGTTGCGAGCAACAAAGCTTCAAAGTTGTAATAGATTTGAAATTAAACAGTACCACAACATTCACTCATGTGGGGCATAACATCTTACAAGTCATCATCCACATGCTTCAACATAGGTCGTTGCCGAATAAATGCTACCTAGTTTATTGAATGGAAAAGGCCCCTCAACAACTTATAATTTTTATAAGTTGTATATCCACAACTTCTAATGTTGTTGGACAAATGTAACAGTTGAAGGGATAAATCCTTCAAACAACTACATTAGTTGTCCAACAATATTAAAGAGTTGTCCAACGATATTGAAGAGTTGTCCAACGATATTGCAAGAGTTGTCCAACGATATTGGAGAGTTGTCTAACAACTTTGCATAGTTGTCTAATAATAATTGAAGACCAATCTAGTCATTTTGTAAATTATTAAGTTTAAACTAAGTCGTTTAATAATAATTGAAGATCGATCTAGTCATTTTGTGAATTATTAACTACTAAGTTGTTTAATAATAATTGAAGAACGATCTAGTCATTTTGTGAATTATTAATGATAAACTAAGTCGTTTAATAATAATTGAAGATCGATCTAGTTATTTTGTAAATTATTAAGTATAAACTAAATCGTTTAATAATAATTGATGATCGGTCTANTGAATTATTAACTACTAAGTTGTTTAATAATAATTGAAGATCGATCTAGTCATTTTGTGAATTATTAAGTATAAACTAAGCCGTTTAATAATAATTGAAGAACGATCTAGTCATTTTGTGAATTATTAATGATAAACTAAGTCGTTTAATAATAATTGAAGATCGATCTAGTTATTTTGTAAATTATTAAGTATTAAACTAAATCGTTTAATAATAATTGATGATCGGTCTAGTATTTTTATAAATTATTAAGTATAAACTAAGTCGTTTAATAATAATTGAAGATCGATCTAGTCATTTTGTAAAGTATTAAGTACTAAGATGTTTAATAATAATTGAAGATCGATCTAGTCATTTTGTGAATTATTAAGTATAAACTAAGCCGTTTAATAATAATTGAAGATAGCTCTATTCGTTTTGTAAATTATTAACTATAAACTAAGTCGTTCAAAATAATTAAAGATCGATCTAGTCATTTTGTGAATTATTAATTATAAACTAAGTCGTTTAATAATAATTGAAGATCGATTTAGTTATTTTGTAAATTATTAAGTATAAACTATGTCGTTTAATAATAATTGATGATCAATCTAGTCTTTTTATAAATTTTTAAGTATAAACTAAGTCATTTAATAATAATTGAAGATATATCTGGTCATTTTGTGAATTATTAAGTATAAACTAAGTCGTTCAGTAATAATTGAAGATCGATCTAGTCATTTTTTGAATTATTAATTATAAACTAAGTCGTTTAGTAATAATTGAAGATCGATCTAGTCATTTTTTGAATTACTAAGTATAAACTAAGTCATTTAAGTCATTTTGTGAATTATTAAGTATAAACTAAGTCGTTTAATAACAATTGAAGATCGATCTAGTCATTTTGTAAATTATTAAGTATAAACTAAGTCGTTTAATAATAATTAAAGAACGATCTAGTCGTTTTGTGAATTATTAGTTATAAACTAAGTCGTTTAATAATAATTGAAGATCGATCTAGTTATTTTGTAAATTATTAAGTATAATCTAAATCGTTTAATAATAATTGATGAACGGTCTAGTCTTTTTATAAATTATTAAGTATAAACTAAGTCGTTTAATAATAATTGAAGATCGATCTGGTCATTTTGTAAATTATTAAGTATAAACTATGTTATTTAATAATAATTGAAGATCGATCTAGTCATTTTTTGAATTATTAAGTATAAACTAAGTCGTTTCAGTCATTTTGTGAATTATTAAGTATAAACTAAGTCGTTTAATAATAATTGAAGATCGATCTAGTCATTTTGTAAATTATTAAGTACTAAGACGTTCAATAATAATTGAAGATCGATCTAGTCATTTTGTGAATTATTAAGTATTAACTAAGCCGTTTAATAATAATTGAAGATAGCTCTATTCGTTTTGTAAATTATTAACTATAAACTAAGTCGTTCAAAATAATTAAAGATCGATCTAGTCGTTTTGTGAATTATTAATTATAAACTAGGTCGTTTAATAATAATTGAAGATCGATTTAGTTATTTTGTAAATTATTAAGTATAAATTATGTCGTTTAATAATAATTGATGATCAATCTAGTCTTTTTATAAATTATTAAGTATAAACTAAGTCATTTAATAATAATTGAAGATATATCAAGTCATTTTGTGAATTATTAAGTATAAACTAAGTCGTTTAGTAATAATTGAAGATCAATCTAGTCATTTTTTGAATCATTAATTATAAACTAAGTCGTTTAGTAATAATTGAAGATCGATCTAGTCATTTTTTGAATTATTAAGTATAAACTAAGTCGTTTAAGTCATTTTGTGAATTGTTAAGTATAAACTAAGTCGTTTAATAATAATTGAGGATCGATCTAGTCATTTTTGAATTATTAAGTATAAACTAAGTTGTTTAATAATAATTGAAGATCGATCTAGCTATTTTATTAATTATTAAGTATAAACTAAGTCGTTTAATAGTAATTGAAAATTGATCTAGTCATTTTATAAATTATTAAGTATATACTATGTCGTTTAATAATAATTGAAGATCGATCTAGTCATTTTGTGAATAATTAAGTATAAACTAAGTCGTTTAATTATAATTGAAGATCGATGTAGTCATTTTGTGAATTATTAAGTATAAACTATGTCGCTTAATAATAATTGAAAATCAATCTAGTCATTTTGTGAATTATTAAGTATAAATAAAGTCGTTTAATGATAATTGAAGATCGATCTAGTCATTTTGTGAATTATTAAGTATAAACTAAGTCGCTTAATAATAATTAAAGATTGATCTAGTCGTTTTGTAAATTATTAAGTATAATCTAAGTTGTTTAATAATAATTAAAGATCGATCTAGTCATTTTGTGAATTATTAAGTATAAACTAAGTCGTTTAATAATAATTGAATATCGATCTAGTCATTTTGTGAATTATTAAGTATAAACTATGTCGTTTAATAATAATTGAAAATTGATCTAGTCCTTTTGTAAACTATTAAGTATAAACTAAGTTGTTCATTAATAATTGAAGATCGATCTAGTTATTTTGTTAATTATTAAGTATAAATTAAGTCGTTTAATAATAAATGAAGATCGAACTAGTAAATATAAACTAAGTAATTTAATAACAACTAAAGCAATTGCAGGAACAACTGAACTAATTGTAGGAACAACTATAGCAGTTGCACGGAACAACTGAAGGAATTGTACAGACGACTAAACAGTTACACGAACAACTGAAGCAGTTGTCCAAACAACTAAACAATTGTATGAAGAACTTAATAATCGTTGAGACATTTGAAATACTGAAGCAATAACATGGATAATGAAGCAGTTGTGTCACGTCCCGAGCCTACACCCTGGACGCGACCAGCACTCGAGAACCATCATTGGTCCCATGCGAACCCTTGGCCTGAATTAACTCTTAGTGGAAGACTTACTCAACATAGAATAAACTAAAACAAAAGCTTTAACTCAGATAACTACTTAGAATATTTAAAGAAACATTCACTAGCCAAAGTGGAAACTCAAGTCTCAACCTAAACTAAATGAAAATGAAAAGACTCGGGAACTAGTGTCTATCTATATATGAAGCCTCTAATAACTGAGATGGACGTCGGGACAAGACCCACGACATCCTAATAACAAAATCAAATGACTGAAACGAAACAAGGGATCCTCCAAAAAGCAAGGAGGCTCACCAACAACTCTGAAGCTCAATTGGATCAACGAAGCGCTGAATGCTGATCCTAGTTACCTGTATCTGCATCATAAAAGATGCAGGACAAATGGCGTCAGTACATGGAATGTACGAACATGTGAGGGGAAATATAAACAAGACATAAACTTGAACTGGGATTGAAAGAAACACTTACCTTGTCTCAACTTTACTCAACTTATTTCAAAATTAAACAGTAAATATAGATGCAGTATAAAGAAAAGCTTTAAACAGTAGATAAACAACTTATTGCTTTTGAAAATACAATGCAAACTCTGTTTGTACATATAAAGATACTAAATAAGTCTGTGGGAGTTTCTCTAACCGACAACCATCACTATGAGCTATATGATGATACAACATCTAGCCCACATTACTAGAACTGTCCTATACTTTGCCGGGGTATAGAACCTACTACTATGTGGATCTACTAGTATATGCTAAATAAGCATTAAGGAATCATCTAAGAAGTATGACCCCTTTCTACCCACGTTGGCTATATGGTTTATGGAGACTTTGAGTTATCTCAACTCGTCCCCATATCGGTGCTCAATACTACTACCAAAACATAACTAACTCATATGTTTAAAAACATAACTCTTTTTGTGGTTTGAGATTATTACTCAAAAAGTCTTTCTCTTAAAAGAGATGGTACTTATAAAACTGCTCATGAAAATTCTTTTTGGAAATCAGTGTTTCCTCTCATCTTAAATGAAACATTTACTCTTGGGAATACTTAGTTCCCATATATCAGTTTAAACAAAATGAACTCGGCTCTACTCTTCCTCAAACTTAATGCTTAAGTCTTAAAAAAAATTTAAACAATTGTAAAAGACTTTTTGAAAAGACTCCAAGAACTCTCTAGACTTGACTCTTAGCTCTACCTTGAATTGGAATTGTGGATTCAAGGATTATGATCTCATGTTTTGGATGATCTCTCGATGTTTAGACGTACCTTAGAGTGTAGAAATAACTAGAAAAAATAGGTACGACTCTAGGGAACTCAAACGAAGAGAAGTGAGAAAGGGTAGAGGTCCTGGCGACCCTGGCGTACTCAGTGGTGCAGGGTGCCACACCCTGAACTACAGAAAGAAGGTTGGGGCGCACTGAGTGGCTCGGCGCCCCAGAGCCAAAACTACTGAACACTTTATTTGGCACACTGAGTGGCGCGATGCTCCATACTCCTACCCATAAAACCCGACAAATTTTCTTACTCGTGTTTCGATCCTAATTCACCTAGAATCGATTGGTTTCTTTCCCAATCACTTAGATTCGAATACCCAACAAAAGTACACACAAATCTACTAAAAAACAACCTTAAAACCCATACGATTATCTCAAGAACTCATCAAAACCCCAACAATCAAAATTAGGAAAAAAACTTCAATAAAACTCATCTAGAACTCAAATCCTTAAATTTCAAGAACGAAATTACGCTGAATTAATCACGAGTCAGTGGACGAACCAAATGCTATGTGAACTCACATATCTCTTAGGGATCAAACCCTTGGCGAAATCTGCAACGAAATACTCAAGAACTTGACAAACGCTTGACTTTTCTCCTTTTCTCCTCTTCTTGAACTTTTCTCAAAACCCTAGCGTATTTTAGGATTTGTAAAACTGAATCAAATCAGTTTAGACCCCTAAATATTACCAATTTTAGTTTTAAGTTGATTGGGTAAGGAAAAGACCAAAATATCCCTCTTGAATTCGCGTAACTTTCCTTAAATAGATAGCCCAACTTCAATCAGTCATATCTCCCTCATACTAGCTTAAAAATTGACAAACTCAGTTGCGTTGGAAAAAGGATTCCAAGACCTTTAATTTGATATTGTATGGGCCACCTAACTCATCTTGTACGGAAAGTTATGATCGTTTGAAGTTGACCCAAAACTCATACTTAGCATAAATTGCAAATTTTCAGATTTTTACTCTTTCCAAAATAGTTCTTTCTAATTCTAGTTCTTTCAAATGCTGAGGTGTTACAAGTTGCAGAGACAATTAAACTAGTTGATAACAAATACACAAAAACTAAAATAATTATATCAAAAACTAACACACAAAAATAGTTGATAACAAATACTCAAAATACAGATTCAAATGTTTAAAAATCAAGTATAAAAACCATCTTCATACACAACTACTCTCTCAAGGAGTTAATTCCTTCTCAAGCACCACAACAACATATTTCATCATCAAATTGTCCACCTCATTAGTTCATTTCCATCCCAACAAGTAGGTGATGAATAAAAACACAACCATAAGGTCCACATGCCGCACAAAAATTGTTACTTGGCACATCCTTTAGACACTATGTTACGACTCAGGGGTACCCTTTAGATGTAACAAGACGTACAAAACTCCAAGAAGTCTCATACAATTCCCTTAGCATATCATAACATAAGATAATAGAAAGTGGTGCGGAAATTTAAAACATTTTTCCAATACAATCGAATTCTCATAAAATGAAGCGGAAGTCTTTAACATTGTCTCAAACCATCTGGTACATGAAAGTCTTAGGGACACAACCCATACAACAATTCTAAACCATAAAATAAAGACATAAAGGAAAGGTTGTCAAATCCTCGATGCTATGAGGACTCACCAAATTTTTACTTGCTTGCTATACTAAGATCCTAGCAACGGGAGTGGAAGTCATTATCGTCAGACCCTACATTTGATAAGAATGTAGGCAACAGTATGTGTTAGTACAATAAAGTACTAAATATGATGGCTAGCATAAATCATCAACATAAGCATAATATAGGCATTAGTCAACATAAGAAATATACCATAATCATAAGAGATAACAACATAGTCATAGGCATAGTTAATGCATCTAGATCAACATAATATAAGAGAATCGCTTCATAAGTAACCTCAAAGCATACTTGTGCAATGCATAGATAAGACCCCATAATCTCACCCATGCTAAGTACCACGTTAGGCCATCATACATCTTTATCCTCTTTTGATCTCATCCTTAGCTTATTTCTCATAGACAAGGGAACTTTCACCTTTAGTCAAACATATCAAGGAAGGAAAATATAGCAACAATCCAAACTAAGCATACATCATATAAGAAAATCTCATATAAAAACATACTTACAATACTTTCTTGAAGTATCCTTGTTTCATCATAATCATACTTTTTGGTTAGGGACTAGTCCCTCTTTTAAAACCTTTGAATACTATGAGATACTTCTTTAAGCACATCTTAGTTCCTCATTACTTTGAACACTTCAAGGTACTTACTTAAGCACATCTTAGTTCATCTTTAATTTGAACACTATGAGATGCTTCTTCAAGCATGTCTAAGTTCATCATTATATGAAAACTATGAGATGTTTCCTCAAGCATGTCTTAGTTCATTCCTACTTAAACACTTCGAGATACTTCTTTAAGCTCGTCTTAGTTCATTCTTAATGTTGTTGTAATTGGGATATAGCCTTAACCGACATGAGACCATGTGAACTATCACATAATCCCTCTCGGTGTTACCCACATCGTAAAGTGTTGACCTACTTGCCTAAGGTAGAACCATACTTTTAGCTTAGGTGGATCCATTAGCTAAACATCCTACGGGGGCACGTAGTTTATGGGATACGGAGATTGCTACTTGAAACCCAGACTCCAGTAGGTGAAGGCTTCCGTCTCATGAGACATACTTTGGGAAATCGGGACTCTATTAGGTGAACGTTCCCATTTTGGAAGCCCGAACTCAACTATGTGTGAGCCTTTATCTCATTTCAATATCCACTCGGTGCTTGGCCTAAATCCCACAAGATAGTTATCAGGTCTTGCTTAACTCAAGTCTCATGGAAAGATGTCCTTGATAATCAATCCAAGTTAATTCATTAGAATAACTCTTTAAACTATGCATGAGTAACTATCACCATCCATGATCACTTTTACTCTTAGATTCAATTAGGTGAGAAAAGTCTTTCGACCTTAGAATCTTCCTTTAGTAAGGAAACCTTTCACATCATATTCATTATGTTTTCATGAGAATAATGTTTCAATCAACACAACCACAATATCATAATCATGGACACTTTACTCTCAAAGTGCTCTTAAAGCATTTACATAGATTTCATGAAGACATGTATAATTTCATACATTCATAATATAGGTCATGTGGGTGAAGTCCTTCCACAACAATACCATATACAACTAAATATGCATATAAGCTTCACTCTCAAAGCCTTACTACTCATAGTTCATCATGTTAGTCTTTTACCCCCAAAGCGCTAGAAATCACATTCATACTAAAAGGCTTACTCTCAAAGCAATACTTCTCATGATCATCATACATGCCTAGTTCTCAAGATATTCTAACTACATGTTTCATTTTTAAGCAATTCTAATTATATATCATCACATAGACTCAATCTCAATCACTACTAGTCATAATTCATTATATAAGCTTTAATCTAATCAATTCATATCTATATGCTTTACTCTTAAGAAATTCATATCTAGGTGCTCTAATATCAAGCAATTCACAAAGTAATTCATCAATCTTAGAAGATCACATCTAATCCCTCAATTTCCCCTTTCATGGCATAATACTAAACTATATCAATTTCACCTTAGAATCTTAGGTTAATCAAGAATACATGTATATTCATACGAAAAACATGTAATTCCATCATAAACAATCATAAATGGTCATAAACAATCATAATCCACTCTATTGGATCATAACCCATAACATTAGAGGAAACCCTAGATTGACTTGTGGAATTCTTCTTCTAAATTAGGGAAAACAAGGGGGCTTCATGAATGAAAGGAATCCATGAATGAATAAGCCATCATACCTTGATTACAGTGCCAAAAATCTTGAAACAATGGAGACTTGACTTGACCTAGCTTAATCCTCCTCTTCTTCTTCACTATCTAGAGAGAGAATATTTGAGAGGGAAATGGGTTCTTTTTTGGTAATTTAGAAATAATGACTTGGATGACTTAATTAGGGGTCTAAAGTATTTATATAGCTGTTCTAAATTAGGCTAAAACAACATCACTTAATATTAATTAAAACCAGAAAACCCAAGGTGCCCTTAAACTAAACCATCAAAAATGCTCCCAAGCCTGAACCACGAACCCATGACCTACGAACCGTGTATGGAGCCACGTCCCGTCCTGGTTGGGCATGGTTCATGGTCAGAGATTATTGACCCATCCACGAGACCTCCACCCACGAGGCATTGATACGCTCAAATTACACCTTTATTAAAGAAGTATAAGAGGTTGTCGTCAAATAAAGAACCCAACTTGTAGGTTAGGGTCGATCCCACGAGAAATATGCTTCAAACTTAAACTTAACTCACTATTATATCCATTTAGTCAAACTATTTCTGAAATAAGTAATTAAGGGGGGGGGGGGGTTGTAAACAAATAACTGATTGTTGTTTAAGTAACAAGTGAGCAGGATTCAAACCTTAAGTTATCCATATGAGAGAGAAACTAGGGTGTATGTGTTCCCCATAAGCTCTTAACGCGGTATCCTAATAATAGTAATCATTTCCTAGTGTTTTACATGAAAAGTTGGTAAGATAGGTATCCCTAGGTGATTGGTCCTCCAAATAGGGAATTTCACTATGCACATTGGTTCGACTACGAGTGTATATTTTACTAACCCTTACATTTACCTCAGATTAGATATCACATCAATGTATGGCTTAGTTTTCACCCTCGCACCAATTGACATTAGACTATTAGATACCATCCACTAAATCTCTAATGTTAATTCTTTTCTCATTAACTACCTCCTTGGTACGACAAGTAGCAACGAGGGGAGTTCTAACGTTAGCCACCGTTAAAAGGACTTCTAAGAGAAATAATTACCAATACATGCATAAACATTATTCAAGAATTACTTGATTATTATTCATACGTTGTTAATTGCTCATTGTTCCCACAATCCTAGTTGTGGATTTAGCTACTAATGCTGGAAAGAACATAATTCATGTTTTGATAAAGAGAATTCATGAACTTACGATTAGAGTAGAAGAAACCCAAAATCTCCAATTGAATTTAAAAGTCAAAATCTTGTAAAATGAAATCCGGAAATCAAATTGCTAAAGTTGCAAGTTAATTCCACAAATTACCAAGAACTAAAAGTAAATAATAATGTCTAACCCCCAAAAATGAGGTTTACATACCCTATTTGTAGAAAAACATGCCCTAACAAAAAGGAAACAAAATAAGGAAATAAACTTCTGGAACGCGGCATCAATCGACGACTCGACCTACGGACCGTGGGTCGACCTACGGTCCATACGTCCCCTTCCATTGGTCAACACTTAGAACTTTTCAGCAGTGCCTGAAACCTTCACTCTCAGATCATCAACGACGGACGTGCAGGATGGACTGCAGGTTGATCTACTATCTGTGGGTTCTCTTTAATGACTCCACACTTTGGATTTTTCATCAGGTACTGGAACTTGAACTCTCTGAACCCATTCAACAGAAGTGCAGGACTGCCCGTGGGTCGACCTATGGTCCGTCAATCACTTCGTAATTACACACTTGGTCAGAATTCCCTAATGATCCATCCATGCCTACCTATCGACGGGCCGTCAAAGGACCTACAGTCATGGGTCATATCCGTGGGTGGCTCCTTATGCATACTTTCAACTGTCATCTCACTCAACTACGTCCATGCCCGTTTCCTGCAAACATAACACATAAAACATTATTTTCTAATACAAAATGGCCCTAGACACACACAATCCTTAAGTGAAATGTATCAAAAATACCGTAAACTCACGGTATATCAACACCCTCAAGTTAAACTTGTCGTTTTTCCTTAAGCGACACACTAACACTCTAAACAACATTGTGTAGAACAAGATATACAAAATCAAGCAATCACATGGCCTTTCAATCCATCCTATTTCCTTAGTGCAAATCTCTTCATTTAGGCTCAACAAGCTAACTCATACGGATCAAAACATGACATAGAAAGACCAACAGACATCACAACATATACCTTTTACAATCAACAAGGTATCAAATTCTCCAACAATGTAACTAGTGCCCTCACTTCAAAAAAATCCTTTCTCATACACAATAGATATGAGCCTTTCAAGTTTTTTGTTAGGATTCATTCAACACTCACGCTCAGAATTGACTTCAAGTATAGTTAGTTCTCAATATCATAGGATTTCCCTTATTTTCACTGCTTAAACTTTCCAAACTAATTGCTTGGATCACTATAGGACTTTATTTGCTTGTAACGTAAGCTCAGGGTCAGGTGTGGTACTTTTGGGTACTTTTTTGTGACTTTCTGCCCTCTTTGACATTACATTGACTTTTTACCTCTTTTCTCAGCCTATGTTTGACATCCTTTCATTTTACTTTCTTTCCCTTTGACTCTTTTCAACACAGATGTGACTTTTGACTTTGTGGCTCTTATTTTTCACTTTCTTCTTTTTCTTTCACTATATTTTTCTTTATTTTTTTCAGCACTTTTGTTATTCATCTTTTGCTTTTTTTGCACAAAGTCATATCTTTTTCTTTTCTGTGTCTCTCTTCAACACACAACTCTTTTCATACCCTTTTTCTTTCGGTTTCCTTTTTCACAGCCACCCTCAACTTATGTGTTTAGCATGAGTTGAGGTGCACAATATTCGATGTCGGACCAGGGCCAAGATTAAGGTAACTTTTGAATTAGCCACCCTTAACTTAGGCTTTTGGCCTAAGTCAAAGTGCACATGTCCAAGGAGGGACCGGGGCCAAAATAATTATTTTAGGGAAAGTGAGTTAGGTGAATTGAAAGAAGTGGTCTATCTTAGGCTCAAACATTTGGATCAAAGGGAACATTGATTTCATTTGGTTGGATCATTTTAGGCTTTAGTGGACTAATTTGAATAAGGGCCTATGATCATTTCCCAACTTCTAGCCTAGATTATCTTAGCAGGAACAACGGGGAAAGTTCTAGATTGGCACACACTATATGAACATTTAAGCTTTCCTCACACACACTTGGCACATTGTTTTATTATCAGATTATTTGATTACCCAGTTCAATTTTTAGCTTAAGTCATGAGGTCAAATCGATTCCTTATCAAGTCACATTGAGATCCAGCACATTCAACTTATCAAGCTTAAAGATCTAGCACATTTCACACTTTTTTGGACAAGGATCATTTTTCTCATGCTTTTTATGTCATCATGCTTTCATTTTTCTACTTACTCCTACACATACATTCCTAAACATGCCGATTCAACAGAAATTAAAACAGTCTCTTAGGGGAAAAGAACATAGGCAAGAAAACCTCAAGAGAGGATTATGAGTTGGGTTACTCAGACTTTACCCTATCACTCATAATCCATTTACCCCACTCCCAACAAAATAAGGTGCAATTGCCCTCAATGAACAGAAAGAAAAAAAATAAAGCATGGGGTGAATGTGAAGCAAACCTGTGGTGCAAATGCACCGAAGACCTCTAAAGAAGCAGGTGGGTTCAGTTTCCCAGAGTCCACTGGATCAACACTCGAAACACCCTCAGTAATGCTCCCATCTACTATCCCAACACTCTTAGTAGTGCTCACATCAACTCTCCCAGCACTCTCAGTAGTGCTCACACTGGTGGATGGGACAACTCTTATCTCTCTAGCCCACAACTGTCTCATCTCCTCATCTAGTAGTGACGCCCTCGTGGCCTCCTTTAACTACTGGCACTCTTTCTGTTTTAATCGCTTGGCCTTAGCATCATCAGAAGTACAACCAGAGCGGGGACACTTCCCAATAGCACGGGAAGAATTGGTTGGCGGCATAGCATTGCCGAATAGGATAGTCATCACCACCTCATCAACTGGTGTCGTAGGGGCAGACTTTGGCTCAGTCTCCGAGGGAGCTAGGAATCCTATTGGAAGGTGAACACATTAATGGTCAGGGTTGGCCTCTCCAACACAAGCAACTCAAAGACATCTAGGCGTTTATCAACAACCTGAACCTTCTGCTCTATCATCCGTTTCATCCTCGCCTAAGACTCTTCTATGGACCGCTGCATCCATTGCTTCATATGCTGAAACAAGGTGGCCATTTGCGTCTCTAGCTTTTGGACTTAGGCTAGAGGGATGGTGGTGGAACCTGAAGAATGAGTCGCTCTGGATGAGCTAGGGGCCTGTTTGGCGGCCGAAGATGGAAGAGCCCAGGCATCCGCTGTAGTGGATGGGGAGGCAGTGTCATCAATATGCATCTGCTCCATATTTGCTACAAGGTCATCTCAAAATGGTGGCACCTCAACTTGTGGCTCCCTATGAGGTGAATCTACATTGGCCTCATCCCGAATAAGGTCGATATCTAGAGTCTTGGTTTCTTGAAGCAACCGGTCACAATGCCATACTGGTGCAGATACATCCTTGCATAACTAGAAGATGAGGCATGGGAAGGTCAAGGTGGTGGTGGCCTTGAAGGCCCTCTCATGGATCTTTACAATTAATATGCGGGCAAAGTCTATCTCAAGCCGCTACCATCACTGCTCGGTCCCATGTGACTACATTGTCCACCTGAGTAGGGGACACACGATTTTGCACCAGCAGCCAGAAGATTTTAGCAGAAAAACTCAATGTCGTCTTCTTGATACCCAAGCTCGGATTCTGGACCCACTCGGCATGCTCTCCGTTCGTAGAAATATGCCAGGCCAGCCATCTCACAAGGGACTCCCTCTGCTCGGCATTCCTCTGAAATGCCCTACTCTGAATAATTCCCATCCGATAGTCGAACTTTGTTGTATTGATAGATATAGTGTGGTATGGGCCATATATAAAAATGCGCAGGGTGGTCTCTGAGATGTCAACAGTGCAACCCCATACTAGTGTGGCCTCAAGTGGATGTTGAGTTGCGGGCTTAGCCCGTTTGCTAATGGGGTTTCTCACAGTAGCCGCATAGGAAGTATAGAACCCCCAGACTATCTTCTCGCTTAGGACCCTGGGCTCTATGCCATCCACTCACACCTGTGCCTTCGAAAAAGATCGTGGATGACGGGAGCGATGTAGAGGTTGCCTGTGAGAACCCGTCACTCCTCCGTGACTAATTTGGCAATCTTATCGTGCTCATTCATCATGCAAGCATCTGTGTAAATCTAGTACTGGCCCTCGACACACCACTTGTTTGGCTCTGTAGAAACCACAAGAGGCTAAGAACGGGTGGAGGGTACTAAGGTATATTACGTACTATCAGACTCGTATGAAGAGGCAGTGCTGCCGCTAGGGCAGGAGCTGAATCCGGATAGGGACTCTGAGCTGGCCTGTGATTCGATTGGTGTGGCCCCCTCCTCAGACTGGGGGGCAGTGACCACGTCGGAGCTCACCTACCGGGGTCAGTTTGGTATAGTGCATGGAGCAGTAGGGGAGGTCCTGGTGGAAGGTGCAATGTACTCCCCATTTGTATCATCATCGAGTATCCTGAAAGAGGAAGCAACAAATTTTGATTTACCCTTGGAGGCGTAGGTCAGAACTTGCTTCGGAGCCATGGTACCTTTGGAAGATTAGTTAGTACTTAGTACCAAAATAGTGCAATAATACTCATGGAATAATTTTAGAACAAGTATCGGACCAAAACAAAAAATAAAAAAATTATTGGACAGTAGCTGAACTGTCGACCTACTGTGGGTACCGACGGTCCGTCGATGTAACTACGGCTCGTGGGCCCTCCCTTAGGTTAGAGTACCCAAAATTGGGTCTCTGATGTGGGAACAATGGATGTACAGAACTGTCCGTCGATGGATTGACGGACCGTAGTACCGTGTTTCGACACTTAGTGAAAACTCTATGTGCTACTGACCCACGAACTTGATCTACGGTCCATAGGGTGACCTACGGTCCGTAGACGGGGTCTCGTGGGTCAGTTTTGTGCCAGGTTTCAGACATGACTCACACTTTACTTGTTATTTCATCAATCAATCATTCAACCTAGGTCTAATCATGCATTTTAACACAGTATATGGTAGTTCTTCATCCTTAAGGTTCCGACTACACACNATGTAACTACGGCTCATGGGCCCTCCCTTAGGTTAGAGTACCCAAAATTGGGTCTCTGATGTGGGAACCATGGATGTACAGAATGGTCCGTCGATGGATTGACGGACCGTAGTACCGTGTTTCGACACTTAGTGAAAACTTTATGTGCTACTGACCCACGGACTTGATCTACGGTCCATAGGGTGACCTACGGTCCGTAGACGGGGTCTCGTGGGTCAGTTTTGTGCCAGGTTTCAGACATGACTCACACTTTACTTGTTATTTCATCAATCAATCATTCAACCTAGGTCTAATCATGCATTTTAACACAATATATGGTAGTTCTTCATCCTTAAGGTTCCGACTACACACAACTCAACTTTTTAACGTACCAAAACTAGGAACCCTAAGTCAAAACATCCAATTTAGACCATTTACTCTAATTTAGTTGGTTTTAATTAACTACACACTCGCATACCATCATACCTAGGGTTTTTCTAACTTATAATTCAACATCCAAACACGAAACTAACAACCCAAGGTCAAGTTCATTAATGTGATTTCAAATGAAACAATGAAGTAATTCAAAGTTTGAGAGAAATCTAGATACCTTACAAGTAATCACCGATGATGACTGTGTGTTTCAATGATATTCGTGACCCTTTGCTAGCCTTTCGACACCAAACCCGGACTTTGGAATCGTTGGGGAGGAAGAGTAGAAGTGGGGATTGATTTGGGAGAGAAAATGGGATTTATAGGATTTGGGGAATTGATGTGGGTATTGATATGGGAGTTATGACAGTGATTTGGGGGATTTAGAAAGTTGAAAAATGGTTGGGAGGGGGGGGGGGATATGGGCATGGGAAGTGTTTAAAAATGAAAGGTTTTATTTTATAAGGGGTCCGGGTCAGGTCAAGCAAATCCTAGTTTTGGACCCACGAGACCCTATCTACGGTCTGTGGGTCGACCTACGGAATATAGGTCTTGTCCATAGGTGACTCTAGTACTTGGAGAAATTTAGAGCACTTACCTAGGATCTACGGACGTCATTCACGGTCCGTGGATGGACCAACGAACCATCGATGGGGTTCGTAGACCACCGCACAGCCTTATTTTGTAGATTTTGCTTTTTGTCCCTGTACACGTAGCAACTATTAGGACTTTCTTTTTACATTTTCTAGAAACTTTTTAAACATGGACCCTATTCTATATCTAGCCAATACCAATACAAAAATAAAATACATATCTAGAAAACTACAAAAATCAAAATAAACGAAGAAGACTCCTATATCGAAAAGAAAATTCTATAGTTGGCTAGATTGTACATATTTGGCTGCCTCTAAAGTAGCGCTTGATTTAACGTCGCGGCACGACGTAGAAACCTTGATGACTCATACTTCTTTAACATAGTAGGCCTCAATCACTTCTTGCACACTCTTCGATTTCCCCATGTAGACTTTGATCCTCTGCCCATTCACTTTGAACCTTGTTCCCTCTTTGTTCTCGAGTTCTACCGCTCCATGTGGGAATACTTGTGTGACCCTAAATGGCCCGGTCCATTTGGACTTGAGCTTGCCAGGAAACAAGTGCAACCTTGAGTTAGATAGAAGCACCAGATCACCCACAACAAATTCACGCTTTTCAATCCTTTAATCATGATACTTCTTCATCTTCTCTTTGTACAAGGCTGAACTTTCATAAGCTTTAAGGCAAAAATCATCAAGCTCATTCATGTCAGTCAATCTTCGGATCGATGCAGCACCCCAATCCCAATTCAACTTCTTTAGAGCCCACATGGCCTTGTGCTCTAGCTCTACCCGCAAATGGCATGACTTCCCATATACTTGGTAGGGGAGCATACCTATAAGAGTCTTGAATGTGGTGTGATAGGCCCATAGAACATCATCAAGCCGGCTTGACCAATCTGTTATGTTGGCGTTCACAATTTTTGCAATGATTTGCTTTATCTCTCTATTAGACACTTCAAGTTGCCCACTAGACTGCAGATGGTAAGAGGTAGCTACATTGTGATGGACTCCATATTTTTCTAGCAGCGCTTTGAACAACTTATGACAAAAGTGGGAACTTCATCACTAATAATCGCCCTTGGTGTACCAAATCTGAAGAAGATACTCTTTTTTCAGGAATGCGGTGACACTCTTACCCTCATTGTTTGAATGCTCAATTGCTTCCACCCATTTCAATATATAATCAACCGTAACAAGAATATACTTCATCCCATGTGAACTCACAAATGGACCCATGAAGTCAAGGCCCTAAACATCAAATAACTCAATCACCAATATCAAATTCATAGGTAGCTCTTGCTTCTTTGAAATTCCTCCTTCTCTTTGGCAACGGTCACAAGACTTGGCGAAATCATGAGCATCTTGGTGGATGGTAGGCCAGTAATACCCACACTGCAAGATTTTATGCGCAGTCCGAATACCGCTATGATGTCCACTAACAGGCGATGAATGACATGCCTCTAGTATACTCATCATCTCTACTTTGGGGACACAACATTGAATAATCCCATCAGCACAGATACGAAAAAAGTAAGGTTCATCCCAAAAGAACTTCTTCACATCATGCATAAACTTTTTCCTCTAGTGGAATGACAAATCTGATGGAATTAAATCACTTGCCAAGTAGTTAGCAAAATCTACGAACCAAGGAATAAGATCAAAAGAAGCAGTCAATACCTGTTCATCTGGAATGCATTAAAAAGTGATGAAAATAGCGGCAAGCAATCTAGTGAAATGGAAAAAAGTAACAAGAGCAGCAGTGACCTATTAGGTGAAGAAAAAAGATATGAGAATAGCAACAATAATTCAAGGAAGAGGAAAAATATGATGAGAGTGATAGAGATAAATTAGGTAGAGAGGAAAAAAGTGATGAAAGTGGCAAAGATAAATCAAGTGGAGAAGAAAAAAGTGATGAAAGTGAAAGTGAGCAATCAAATGAAAAATAAGAAGAAGGTATTGAATCCTCTCTAAATTATGTTAAAATCATTTCCAATGGTACGTATAAATTTAAGACTCACTTGAATGATGCATGATTGTCCACTGATACTTTGAAGTGTTGCAGTACCTCTTTTTCTAGCAGCAGTTAAGCTCTCAATATTTTTTCTAGCATCTGGATTGGATGAAGATGTTCCAATTCTCTTCCTCTTATATTGACGCATTATATCTATACTAAAATTATTTAAAATTAGTAAATAGTATAAAATTAATTGAATAGGATCAGTAGAAAAGGAGTCATTGTAGGACACTAAACATCAATAATTATATTATTTGTCCTACAACTAATCAATTGATCAACAACTGTCGTAGATGTGGGAACAACTTCTCTAGTCGTCCGACAATTACAGGCAGTTAGTTGCTGGACAATTATGTATATGACAAATATGTCCAAATATTCCTACAAACAAATTCAGCAGTTGTCCAGACAACTACGAAACAATTGCGAAAGTTGTTGGTTGAAACAACTAAATTGAATTCACAAAATAATTTTATACTTACAGAAAAGCTTTTCTGGGTTAATTTCAAGTTCAAACGGAATAAATGCATTGCAAAATAACAAATCATAGGTAGATGATAATGATTTTCTTCTTTATGAAATCCTAGTTTTACTCTTTTGAAATAGAAAAGAGAAGAAAAATTCACCTTTTATGATTAGGAATAAAACACAATAGAAAATGTTTGATGATTTTGAAGTTGAAGATGAAGCAAAAAATTTGAAAAATAATGTCTCTCTTTCGTTCGTTTGTTTGTCTCATTCAGCTCATCGTTCCTCTGAAAAGAAACTTTTGAAAAACTAATGGGAATTAACAAAATTAGTCTTTTAAATTTTTATCACAATTTTAAAAATGCTATTTTATGTCCTTAAGTTTTTAACATTTGTAGTTTAGTCCTTTTTTATTAATATTAAAAACAAAAAAGTAGAGAGAAAAAAGGGGACCCACTTGTCCCTCTTTTTAACTGGAAACTTAAGAGGCACTTCTAGCTCATTTTTCCCAGTATAGTATGTGTGTTGATTCTTCAAGTGTGTTATAGAACACTTACGACAATGATTTTCAGTTTGAGCAGCTGGGATGTGCTCTTATTTTTTAGATGCATTGTATCTCACTCTTACGATTTTATAAAAAAAACCCTCTAAGGTCTAGGATTACTCCCAACATCCAAATTTTGACACTAAAGAAAGAAGCTCTCAAAAATACAACTTTATCGAAAATTCCTCCATAATACAAGGTAGTATTAGTCATTGATTTCTTATTTCAACACTTCCATTAACATCTTCTAATATTGGAACCCTCAAAATTTAAGAATCTTCTCAAAACCTCAAGTGAAGGATTTTGGAATGCTTCTTCAAAAAGGTAATCCAAACCTCTAAACTTACTTGCATGATCAATTAGTACAATATGAATATGTTTTAGTGTTAGAACTTATGAGATGATGATTGGAAGCCATAAGTGTTGGACAAAATGATAATCACACCCAGAATAATGTCCAAACTAAATAGCAATAGGAAGAGAGTAACAACGACACCAAATATTAAAATGGGTTAAATATGTTACCCAAATAAGTAATACAATGATATTGATGAAAAATTTTGTAGTATCAAAAGACTACTACTCAACACTCTTTTATTTCTTACAACTCACAACAATATTACTTCCACACTATTTTCTCACAAACTAAGAATAGTTTGTGGATTACTCTCTCTAATCTCTATTGCTTCTCTATTTTTTGGTGTGTCCTTATAAATGACCATAAGTTCTCTATTTATAAGAAAAATTATGCCCATTTGATGTCACTAATGACATCAATGAACACTAACAATTCAAACTTGTAGGTAAACAACTTTTAAGCTTTTTTACATTGTTGCAATTTTGCAGCAATGGAAGACTAATGTTGTTTGCCTAATGCAGCAAAGGATGACTTCAAAATATATATATATGGACCCCATAAATCTCTCCCTTAATTTTGTTTTTTCTTCTTTATTCCAAGGTTTGATCTCAATCTCGAAAAATCTTCAAACTTAAGAGACTTTGTAAAGATATCCGCAACTTGATCATGAAATTTCACATACTTGTGCATTCTCGAATAAAGTGATACATTGTGTCTATGTGCTTGCTCTGATCATGATACACTGGATTATTAGCAAGTGCTTGCACAGATTTGTTATCAACACAAATCATTGTGGCTTCAATTTGCGGCAAATTGAGTTTCTTCAGCAATATCCTCAACGAAATAGCATGATACGTACATGATGTCACTGCCACGTATTCAGCTTCACAAGTTGACAGAGTAACAATTGATTGTTTCTTTGAACTCCAAGAAATAACATAATCACCCAAGAAAAAACACAAAACCAGATGTGCTTTTTCTATCATCAACATCTCCCACATAATCACTATCACAATATCCCACAAGATTAAAATCATCAGAAGAAGAATAAAATAGTCAAAGGTCGATCGTACCTTTTAGGTAACGAATAATTCTTTTAGAAACCTTCAAGTGAGTAGAGGTAGGAGCTTCCATGAAGCGACTTACTACTCCAACTGTAAAGATTATATATGGTCTCGTACATGTCAAGTGCCTCAGACTTCCTACGAGACTTTTGAACTGAGTGGAGTCGACCTTTTCTCCATCATCTAACTTTGACAATTTTATTCCACCTTTCCATTGGGGTGTTCACAGGGTTGCAATCAAACATGTTGAACTTCTTCAAAATCTCCTTTGTATAACTTTCTTGAGATATGAAAATGCCTTCCTCTATTTACTCACTTCTAGGCCCAAGTAATATGACGTGAGCCCTATCTCCGCCATCTCAAACTCAAGGGACATAGCTTTCTTGAAAGCTTCAAATAAAGATAGGTTGTTACTCGTTAGAATTAGATCATCAACATACAGACAAACAAGCAGAACATCTCCATTAGTATGAACTTTAATGTAAAGAGCATATTCATGAAGACAATTGTCTTGAAAGTATTTGTCAATGCAACTATTCCAAGCTCATGGAGCTTGCTTCAACCCATATAAGGCTTTCTTCAACCTCAACACCTTATATTCATGATTTTTAACCACAAAACCCAATGGTTGCTCAACATAGACTTGTTCTTCAAGATATCCATTCAAGAATGCTAATTTGACATCTAGTTGATGGATCTTCCACTTTATTTGTGTTGTTAAAGAGATCAGTAGACGGATTATCTCCATGCGGGCAACAGGTGCATAGACTTCCTCATAGTCGATGTCATGCCTTTGTTTGTAGCCTTTGGCCACAAGTCTTGCCTTGTATCTCTCTACCTCTCCATAGGCATTTTTCTTCACCCTGTATACCCATTTGACTCTAATTGATCGATGATCCTTGGGAAGAGTCGTTAACTCCCAAGTGTTTTTCTTCTCTATTGACTGGATCTCCTCCTCCATGGCTTGTCTCCACCTTTTGTCAGTAACAGCTTCATCAAAATTCATTGGTTCACTATTAGCAAAGAGACAACACAAAAAATCAAAATTAGTAATTTCTTTTGTGTCATCATAGAGTTCTTGGATGATCCTCATCCTATGCGGTCTTCCACTTTAACTCTCTTGAGTAGACGGAGATGCAACATTTTCTGATGAAAGAGTCGGGGTTGCATCATGTGCAGGTGTTATGGTCTCCTGTTCTTCTTCGTCTCCAAAGTATGGAAGAAAATCATATGTTCTTTCTTCTGGAGCCTCCCAATTCCATGATGCTTCTTTATCAAATTCAACATCACGACTCACCACCACCTTGTTATTGCTTGGATTGTACAATTTGTAGCCTTTTGAACTCGCATCATAGCCAATAAACACATACTTGACACTCCGATCATCAAGTTTAGCTCTCCCTTGATGTGGAACATGAGCATATGCTATGCTCCCAAAGATTCTCAAGTGCTTGATATTTGGATTTCTTCCGCTCCATGTTTCTTGAGGCATTTGATCTCGTACATTTTTTGTTGGAGACCTGTTGCTCAAACAAACTTCACAAGAAACAGCCTCTGCCCAAAATTCTTTTGGTAGATGTTTAGCTTTCAACATACATCTAGCCATATTAAGAATCGTTTTGTTCTTTCTTTCTGGAACTCCATTTTGTTAGGGCAAGTAAGGTACCGTTAGAGGGCGACGAATTCCATGAGATTGACAAAATTCATTAAATTCTTTTGAAGTGAATTGACCTCCTCTATCAGATCTTAATGTTTTTATTTCATAGCCACTTTATTTTTCTACAAGTGCTTTGAAATTTTTAAAGGCAACAAAAACTTCAGATTTTTACTTCAAGAAGTATACCCAAGTCTTTCTACTGAAATCATCAATAAAGAGGAAGAAGTATTTTATTTTACCAAAAGAAGGTGGATCGATTGGACCACACACATCAGTGTGTACAAGTTGAAGTGGCTTACTTGTTCTTGATGTAGTCTCCTTTGGAAAACTCCTCCTTGCATGTTTTCCAAGAAGACAAGCTTCACACAATTGATTTGGATAGTTGATTGACGGTATCCCATCAACCATGCTCTTATCTCCCATTAATTTGAGCGCTTCAAAGTTCAAGTCCCCAAATCTCATATGCCAACACCATGAGTCATCTTGCACATTGGTCTTCAAACACTTTGCGTCGATGGTTTTAAGATTCAAAGGGAACAACCTATTCTTTGCCATATGAACTTTAGCAATTAAGTTGTTACTTGTATCTCTAAGCCAAAGATGCATATTTTTCATATGAATATCATATCCTCTTTCAAGAAGTTGACCCAAACTCAAAATATTACTTTTCAATTTTGGCACATAATAAACATTGTTAATCAATTTATGTACACCATCTTTACAAGATATCAAAATCGTACCTATCCCTTCAATTTGGATCTTTGAGGTACCTCCAAAAGACACATTACCTTTCATCGTCTTCTTTATCTCCACAAACTTATCTTTGTGGCCACACATATGATTACTTGCTCCATTGTCAAGATACCATGAACTGCAATCAGATGTATCTTCTTTGAGTGCTAATAAAAACGTTGACTCATCTTCGTCTTTGTTGTTGTCAACAAGATTAACTGTCTCTTCAACATTACTACGACATTCCCAAGAGTAATGTCCAATTTTATGACAATTATAACACTTAATTTTAGATTTGTCATACCTCATTTCATTTGTACCTTGATAGGCTCCACGTCCTCTTCCTCCTCGTTGTCCACGACCACGACCTCTGAATGACTGGTGACTCTTATCTTCATTGTTGAATTTGTTGGTATAACTTCTTCCTCTTCCGGGGCCTCCACGACCTCCACGGCCTCGCCATTGTCCATATCCTTTGTAACTTTTTTCACCTTCAAATCCTTTGAATGATGCCTAAGTTTTAAGAAGTTGCTCTAGTGGCTCTTCTTTTCTCCTTTTCATTTTCTCTTCGTGGGCTAGTAAAGAACCTTCCAATTGTTCTACCGTCATAGAGTCTAAATCTTTAGAGTCCTCAATAGCACACACCACATAATCAAATTTAGGTGTTAGAGAACGAAGGATCTTTTCTACCACACGCACATCATCTACTTCCTTCCCATATCTTCTTAGTTGATTTACAACAACCATTAATCTTGAACAGAAATCCAAAATAGATTCGGATTCTTTCATTTTTAAAACTTCAAAATCAACCCTTAGAGTTTGAAGTTTTATTTTCTTTACTTTATCAACTCTTTGGAGTGAATTTTGTAAAATCTCATAAGCTTCTTTTGAGGTGGTTGCATCAGCCACCTTCTCAAACATGCCATCATCCAAACATTGATGGATGAGAGTGAGGGCCTGTTGATCTTTCTTTCTTGTCTTTAACAAGACCTCCTTTTCATTTAAGGACAAAGTTTCCTCATTTGTGGGTTTTGTATACCCTTTGTCTACAATATCTCAAACATCTTGAAAGCCAAGAATGGCTTTCATTCATAGACACCATTTTTCATAATTTTCTCTTGTGAGATGGGGGTACTGAAAGGACAACAGACTATTATTTGTCATGGTTCTGATANGGGTTTTGTATACCTTTTGTCTACAATATCTCAAACATCTTGAAAGCCAAGAATGGCTTTCATTCATAGACACCATTTTTCATAATTTTCTCTTGTGAGATGGGGGTACTGAAAGGACAACAGACTATTATTTGTCATGGTTCTGATACCACGTTGTTGGACAAAATGATAATCATACTCAGGATAATGTTCAAACTAAATAGCAATAGGAAGAGAGTAACAACGACACCAATTATTAAAATGGGGTAAATATGATACCCAAATAAGTAATACATTGATATTGATGAAAAACTTTGTAGTCTCAAAAGACTACTACTCAACACTCTTTTATTTCTTACAACTCACAACAAATTACTTCCACACTATTTTCTCACAAACTAAGAATAGTTTGTGGATTACTCTCTATTGCTTCTCTCTTTTTTGGTGTGTCCTTACAAATGAGCATAAGTGCTCTATTTATAAGAAAAAATTTTGCCCATTTGATGTCACTAATGACATCAATGAACACTAATAATTCAAACTTGTAGGTAAACAACTTTTAAACTTTTTGACAATGTTGCAAATTTGCAGCAATGGAAGACTAATGTTGTTTGCCTAATGTAGCAAAGGATGACTCCAATATATATATATATGGACCCCCCAATAAGTTCTTGTACCATAATTGATGAATATCCTAGAGAATGAATGAATTGTTATTATGATGGGGTTGTGTCATAGTTTGAATTGTTGGGATCATTGATAGTAAAGGAAGTTGTTTTAGTGTATATATATATATATATATTTGCAAGAAAAAACCATTGATTAAGGTTATGAATTTTTCAGCATGCTAGGTGTTCGATAAAATGCCTAGATGATTATACCATGAACATTTGTACTGTTGCTTTGGCTATGAACTATAAATAATATATTTCATAATACATGAACTATTTTTTCAAATGCAGCCTACCAAATAGAGCAATATAAGAAGAAAATATCTACAGTTATATGGAAGCGTGAATACACCACACTTGATGAGCAAGAAATTGGAAACTATTCAGAGAAACAATAGTAAATACGGAGATTACAATCAATCAATCACATATATAAAGAAAAAAAATAGCGAAAAGAGTGATTAAGTATAGTAGGAATGCAAGTAAATGTAGATACTTGGTTCAAATATTTTGTAACTAGATTTGTCTTTGTTTGAGGCTTTAGAGGAAAGGGTAACCTTCATGGAAGGTGGCTCATCTACCTAAAGTGCTCTTTAGGTCTAAATACTTGGCCATCAATAATAATTTATTATGATTTATCAAAACAGAAAATATACATCGTTTGTAAACGGTGAATACATTCCTTTTTTTAATGAAATGTATATTTATTTTAAATGCAAAATTAAGGGATATATTTGCTCTTTTCCCCTATTGGTGAGTAATATAGACTTTAATATTATAATCATGGTCAAATGCAATCTTAACATCTTCAAAACACTTGTGAGATACTTGAAAAGTAACCTTAGTTCATTATTGTGGAAAGTTTACCATATAACCGACATAGACCATTTGAGATATAACATGGATTTCAGTGTCTGTCCCACGCCGAAAAGGGGTGTCCTTACTTGCCAGTGTAAGAACCATGAGTCTGAGGTAAAGTGGATCCACTAGCTAGTGTCTATTTGAGACAAATCCTATGGTGGCACATAGTTATGGGACAAGGAGATTGCTACTAGAAACCCGATCTCTACTAACAGGAAAGCATCCATCTTAATATCCTCTCGGTGCTAAGGAAAAATCCCACAGAATAGTGATTAATCATATACATTTAATCATTCCTGGAAGGTCACAATTAAACAACCAATCCAAGCTAAAGTCATTTAGAATAGCTACTTAACTTGATTCATCTTAGGTGAAAAAACCTTTAAACCTTATGAATCCTTATTGTGAGAAAACCTTTAACAATCATGTTCTTAGTAGTATGTGAGAATACCTTTCACAACAACATTGATACTTTACTCTCAAAGCATCCTCAAATCATTTACATCAACTTCATAAAAACATGCATATCTTTGTAAATTCACATTTCATAGTTCATAAGCTTCATGATGTGTTCCTTGTCTAAAAATCATGGATCATGCATGGATTCATATGAATTCAACTCAAAATCATGTTACTACTTCAATTCATGCATAAAAAGATAAAACAATCAATTGAATTATAATTGAAAAGAACCCATGAAGATTGAATAAAATCCTAACTTTGAATTGAGACTCTAACTTTTAAAATTAAGAAATCCTCGAGGAACCCTATGGAGGAAAGGAATCTATAGGTGAATACTAACACACCTTAGTGGTCAATGCCCAAAAGCTATCGTGAATTGGATATCTTGAAACGAAACCCTAGTTTCTTCTTCATTAGCCTTTGAGAGGATATTTTTTTTGGGGGGGGGGGTGATGTTGGAGGAAAATTTAGGAATAAGGTGAATGATTTAGAATGGGTAGTTTTAAGACTTAATTAACTTATATAGATCTTGAAATAAGGGTTAAAACGACAGAGCTTAGGTACCAAACTTAAAAGTTCACAGGTGACCCTAGATGGACCTCTAAACGGGCCATACAGATGTTCACTGGCCGTTTAGGATCCCATCCAGGTTACCCCAAATTCTTAGCAGCCCTGACAGGCAAAGCACCTCCCCTAAACGGGTCGTGGTGCCCTAAACAAACCATTTAGGGTTTTGTGAAGGGTCCATGGTCCGTTTTGGATTTTTGGACTTGCCCGTTAACTCACTTTTACCTTTTCCAAGTCCGAGGTGTTACAATATCTCCTGCTTGAGAATATTCGTCCTCAAATGGAACTCAATCTAGCATGAAAAGAGAAGGACAGAAACTAACCACCCAACACGAATGCAATTTCATCAAAATGCACATAACCAAGGAGGAATATCAACTCCAAGCTAAAACATATTCAAAACATCATTTCATAAGGCATACACGTAAATTGTACTCAAATGCATATAATTGTGAAGCAATCTATCAAGCTAAATTATTTTCTCAAAAATCAGATTTTTCATGAGCATGCATGAGGAAACTGGAGAATGGCTAAGACACATGTAACCAAAAAAATGAACCATAAGGAGCTAAATCCCTCAAGCTAGAGTAGGAATGGAGGTAAAGAGATGAGGGTATCGGTACATCATATCGGTCTCGACCTCCCAAGTAGCACCCTCAACTATATGATTCCTCCACAACACTTTTATGGATGCAACTTCTTTGCTCCTCAACTTTTAAACTTGTCGGTCTAAAATCTCAACGGGAACCTCTTCATAAGAAAGACATTCCTTTATTCCAAGACTCTCTAATGGTAGAATATATGTCAGATCTCCAACACATTTCTTTAATAAGGACACATGGAAAATCTAATGCACCAATGCTAAATCATTAGGCAAATCAAGCTCATAAGGAACTTTGTTAATACACATAAAAATCTGATATGGGCCTACATATCAAGGACTAAGCTTCCTTATTATCCAAACCTCATGAAACCCTTCATAGGTGACATTTTCAAGTAAACCCAGTTATCAACAACAAACTCAAGATCCCTTCTTCTTACATCGGCATAGACTTTAGTCAACTTTGAGCCTTTTTCAGCCTTTCTCTTATAAGATAAACCTTCTCCATAGCCTCATTTACCAACTCGGGACTTATCAAGGAAACCTCACCAGCTTCAAACTAACCTATGAGAGATTTACACCTTATCTCATAAAGAGCCTCAAATGGAGCCATATCAATACTTGAATGATAGCTATTATTTTATGAAAAATCAATCAAAGACAAATAATTATCCCAATTACCTTTGAAATCAATCACATGAGATCTCAACATATATTCCAAAGTTTGGATGGTACGATCCGCTTGCCCATCAGTTTGAGGATGAAAGTTCATACTAAGTTTGACACGAGTACCAAGACTTTTTTGAAAAAACTTCCAAAATTGAGAAGTGAATTGGGTACCACGATCGGAGATGATGGATAGGGACACTGTATGCAACCTAACCATCTCGCTTAGATAAAACTTAGCATAATCTTTCATTAAATAAGAAAACTTGATGGAATGAAAATGAACCAAATTTTTCATACAATCCACTATAATCCAAATCAATTCATGTTATCGCTGAGTGCAGGGTCAGCCCACAATAAAGTTCATATTCACATCTTCTCACTTCTAAGTAGGAATGAAAATATATTGGGACAAACCTCCTGAATTTTGATGCTCAACTTTTAATTGTTGACAATTAGGACACTCAGCACAAATTCTGCAATGTCGTCTTTCTTCATCCCATTCCACCTATAGACTTTTTGCAAGTCACGGTACATCTTGGTGGCTCCTGGGTGAATTTTATACTGAGAATTATGGGCTTCCGATAAAATTTTCTCTCTCAAGTCATCAATATTGGAAACACATAAATGGCCTTGATATCGAACCACACCATCGCCCCTGTAGGGGAAAGCCTCAATGGACTTTTTAAGCACCGGTTCCTTCAACTCTACTAAAATTGAATCAAGACCTTGCTTAGTTTTCATATCTGATACATACGATAATTATAAACCATTATGAACAATAATATCACCGTCACTTGAATCAACCAACCTAACACCTAGATGAGCTAGTCTATGAACATCACAAACTAACTCTTTCTTACAATCCACACCATATGCAACATTATTCATAGACAACTGACTTAATGCATCAAGTTTGTCACGACCCAAAGTATACCCTAGGCGTAACATGGTGTGTAGAACCCTGAAAGGTCTTACACAAGTCACTTAGATATCAAGATAATAGAAATAAAGATAGCAAAACAAAGTCTTATATCAGAAAAGAGTTTGACAAAAAGGAAGTCTAACATAAGTCTCAATAAGCCATCTACAACATAAAAAGAAGTGGTTGGGATGTAACTCATACACCATGTACAAAGTCTGAAAACTAAAATGACATAAAGCTATAAAAGTGTGTCGGTCCTCAGATCATAAGGACTCACCAATCTTCAAATGTAAAATGGATCGGCTAGCCATGAGTTTGAGAGGTAGGAGTGCCAGACCTTACATTATGAAACAATGTAGGCACATGTACGCATTTGTACATGAAATGTACTAAGTATGATAGCAACGCATTATGAAATCATGCTAAAAAGGACTTTATATGACATGCAATGACCAAGATAAATCATAAGATAAAATATTAGAAAACATAAGCCATATCATGGTCAATTCAAGCTTTACATCTTTGAAATACTTGTGAGATACTTTAAAGTTAACCATATAACCGACATAGACTATGTGAGCTATAACATGGAATCCATTGTTTGTCCCTCACTAAAAAGAGATGTTCTTACTTGCCAAGGTAAGAACCACTAGTCTGAGCTAAAGTGGATCAACTAGCTAGATTGAGACAAATTCTATGGTGGCATATAATTATGGGACAACTAGATTGCTACTAGAAACCCGACATATAATAATGGTAAAGCCTGCAACTCAATATCCTCACAGTGCTAAGTGAAAATCCCATGGAATAGTCATTAATCCTATACATTTCATCCTTATTAATCAATCAATCCAAGCTAAAGTCATTTAGAATAGCTCCATAACTTGATTCAACTTAGGTGTGAAAACCTTTCAACCTTATGAATCCTTATTGTGATAAATCCTTTCACAATCATATTCTTAGTAGTATGTTAGAAAACCTTTCACAAAAATATTGATACTTTACTCTCAAAGCATCCTCAAATCATTTACATCAACTTCATAAAAATATGCATATCTTCATAAATTCATCTTTCATAGTTCATAAGCTTCATCATGTGTTCATAGTCTAAAAATCATTGATCATGCATGGGTTCATATGAATTCAACTCAAAATCATATAATTACTTCAATTAATGCATATAAAGATAGAAAATAATCAATTGAATTATAATTGAAAAGAACCCATGAAGATTGAATAAAACCCTAACTTTGAATTGAGAATCTAACTTGTAAAATTAATAAATCTTTGAGGAACCCTATGGAGGAAAGGAATCCATAGGTGAATGGTAACATACATTAGTGGTCAATGCCCAAAAGCTATGGTAAATTGGAGATCTTGAAGCAAAACCCTAGTTTTTCCTTAGCCTTTCAGAGGAATTTGGGGTGATCTTGAAGGGAAATTCAGGAATTAGGTGAATGATTTAGAATGGATAGTTTTAGGACTTGATTCACTTATATAGGTCTTGAAATAAGGGTTGAAACAACATAGCTTAGGTACCAAACACATAGGGTAAATACCAAAATGACCCTAACTTAAAAGCTTACGGGTGACCCTTGATGAACCCCTAAACAGGTCGTACAGATGTTCACTGGACGTTTAGGGTCCCGTCCAGGTGACCCCAAATTCCTGGCAACCTTGGAAAGCTAGGCCACCTCACCTAAGTAGGTCGTGGTGCCATGATCCATTTTGGGTTCGTGAACTTACCTGTTAACTCACTTTTACCTTTTCCAAGTTCGAGGTGATACAAAAAGGGAAAAGGAAACTTTAAGGAAACAATGTAGATCAAATGATGAAGAGAAACACTATGCACCTGAGTGAATTTGCTTAAACATAATCGATCTGCTATGAAAGGGTTATCCCTAGAGTACATTCCACCCCAAACCTTAGATGGAAAGTTGGTGGTTCAACTATAAAGGAGGATGTGCATTTGGAAATGGAAAAATGGTGATGTTCCCTAATTGTTTATATCCTTGGTAAAGCACCTCATGAGCCAATACATAGTTGTGAATTGGTCGAAAGGTAAACCAGGCCTATTCTACCATGATGAGAGCTACTATGTGGTCAAATTTCATAGCATTAAGGACTTGAATGAGGTGTATTACACAGAGCCTTACTCAATTAACAATCGACCTATTATTTTTAAGCCCTGGACCCTTAATTTCAGCTTCAAAGATGAGTTCCCATATGAGATTCCACTATGGGTAGTTTTCCCAAACCTGCTTATGCACTACTCAGAAGAGAGTCGTTAAATCAAATTTCCAGTGTAATTAGTGTCCCGATATTTGTACATAAGTGTACATCAAAGCAATGTGTCAAAACCAATCTAGGATGAAATCAGTATCTTGGACCCCAATGGTACACAAATGCCACAAGAAGTTACTTATGACTTGAAACCTGAATTTTGCCCAAAGTGTTTGACTGCATGCAATAAATTTCTATGAAGGACGTACCAACAATACCAGAAGATCAACAGAATATTCTTGGGAAACGAAGGAGGAAAGCACGGAAGGTCACCTATGAATGGAAATTCAAAGGGCATATATAAGTAGAAACTCATCAACAACAACAAATTATGCAACAACCACAAACAACTCCACTGCCTATCCCACAACAAGGTATAGAATAGGAGAAAATGAGAAGATTAGTGTCTGCTAGAGGAACAAAAAGTCCACCCATGGATTTAGTAAATTTTCCTATCCTTAGTAATAATACCACACCTTCTAAGAATATATTTGGAAAGTTGGTCAGTGAAACTGAGGATCCTTTCAATATAAGCCTTGATAAAGGTGGGGGCTTAAGTATATCCTCATGAATTGGTTATGTTGGAATATAAGAGGTGTGAATAAAAGATATAAGCATAAGGAGTTGAAGCATTATATTCGTAGTAATCATATTAATCTAGTAGGTTTAGTTGAAACTAGAGTGAAAGCTCACAAAAGTACTACAATTTTCAATAATGTAGATCCAAACTGGGCGGCCTAAATAACCAACGAAAGGCAACAAATGGACATGTATATCCTATTGTATCCACGATGCTATGATGTTATCCAGATTGAAAAGCAGGCCCAATTCTTACATTGCTTAGTGAAAGGAAGAATTGATGGGTAATCTTGTGACTCGGGGTAAAATATAGGATTTTTGTACAACACTTCCCGAAATGAACTATCTTGGGAAGGAGAATTTTTCACCTGGACAAAACAAGCAAGCATGCGCTAATAAAATATGTAGTAGACTGGATAGGGCTCTTGGAAATTTTGACTGGATGATGAACTGGAACATGTGCAGGTTGAGTATGAATAGCCAATGATCTATGACCACTCCCTCATGGTTCTTAAATTACACGGAGAAACCCCAGGTTAACAAGACTCTGTTCAAATTCTTCAATGTCCTAGCCGAGCATGAAGAATTATTTCCTATAGTCAATGAAGTGTGGAGACAACAAAAGGATCAATGGAGTATGAAGAATGTATGGCTTAATTTACGGGAACTCAAGCCATTGCTCAAGAATCTGAATAACAGAGAATTCAAGAATGTGAGGCTATAAATTTACAATGCTAGGACATAGTTGAAGGTAGTTCAAGCACAACTTACTAGGCAATGTAGCGATAGGCTAATCAATGTAGAAAAGACCCTCCTCCAGAATCTAGAAAAGTGGTCTTTGATAAAAGATAACATTGTGAAGAAAAAGTTTAGAGCAAGGTGGATTAAGCTTGGAGATTCCAACACCAAGTATTTCTCTATTGTTATGAAGGAAAATATTCCAACACCAAGTATTTCTCTATTGTTATGAAGGAAAGGACCCAAAGAAAACAAATATCCAAAATTATGGTGCTGTCAGGAGCAAAGCTTACCCTACCTGGAGATATACAGAGAGAAATTATAGAGTTCTACATGAGTATTATAGGTTCAACAACCATTGTATTACTATAAATAGACAAATTGGTGATAAGAAGAGGACCTACACTTACTATAGCGCAACAAACTAGCCTATGTACCGAAGTCACTGATCAAGAGATTCTAGACAACCTCCATGGTATTGATGATGACAAGCACCTGGCATCGATGGTTTCAATGCATATTTCTTTAAATAAGCATGGCCCGTAATACATAATGATTTGATGTTAGCTGTTAAAGATTTCTTCCACACAGGAAGATTATACAAAGCCGTCAGTTGCACTACCATAGCCTCTATCATCTGTGAAGTATAATCTGGATTCATTCCTGGGAGATGAATTGTTGACAATATCAGTCTAGATCATGATCTTATTAAAGCTTACACTAGAAAACACATTTTTGATCGATGCATGATTAAAATAGATCTCCAAAAGTCGTATGACTCAGTGGAGTGGATATACCTAGAGCAAATCCTAGAGAGACTGGATTTTTACCTTAATTCAGAGGGTGGTTGATGCAATATATTAAGACTATTAACTATAGTGTGTTGATAAATAGGGAGACTAAAAAGTCACTCAATGCAGAAAAAGGACTAAGACAAGGAGACCTAATTTCCCTCTTTTTATACCTGAGTAGCATCTAAAAAGTCTCAAAGAGGAAAAAGCTTTTAGATTCCACTCAAGATGCTCCAAGATGGAATTACACACCAGAGCTTTGTTGAAGACCTACTCCAATTTGCAAGAGGAGACCTCCCATCTGTTACAGCCTTGTACAAATGCTTCCTCAAGTTCTCCCACGCCTTTGGTCTTCAGGAAATTATGAGCAAAAACTTTGTCTACTTTGGAGGAGTAACTTCAACTGAGAGGAACAAAATACTTCAACCTCTTGGAATTGAA
This sequence comes from Solanum stenotomum, assembly GCF_019186545.1. NCBI lineage: Eukaryota > Viridiplantae > Streptophyta > Magnoliopsida > Solanales > Solanaceae > Solanum > Solanum stenotomum. Next base: position 14,484,424 of record NC_064288.1, read on the forward strand.
ATTGAAGACTTACCATTTAAATACTTGAAAATATTGTTGTCCACCAAAAAGACTACATTAGTGCTATGGCGACTTTTAATCCATAAAATCATTATGAGGATCTCGTCATGGACAGTAAAGAAACTCTCATACGCTAGTAGAATACAGTTAGTTCAAACTATGATCTTTGGTATCCAAGCTTATCAGGCACAACTCTATATCTTACCAACAATCATTTTGAAAGTCATTGATGCCTATTGTAAGAGCTATGTGTGGTCGGGGACAAATGAAGTGACCAAAAAGACATAAGTGGCTTGGGAAAAGTTATGCTCACATATGGCGTGCGGTGGACTCAATCTTAAAAACCTAACGTTGTGGAATAAGGTTACCATTGCTACAAATTGTTGGGACTTAACCAACAAGAAAGATCGACTATGGATTAGTTGGGTTCATTCATATTATGTCAAAAATAAATGTGTCCTCACAATGGTCATTCCTAAGCAAGCAAGTGAGATGGTAAAACAAATTATTGGTACCAGAAGGATACTTCAAGATAGTCAGCAGTTAGAAGGCTGGATAGAAGCATCATTAGACATATCTATTTCCAACTACTGAACACAAATGAATCAATAAGGTGGAAATGCATGATGTTCCAGAATGATAGAAGTCCAAAATCTAAGTTTACAATGTGGTTACACTTTCATGGGAGGATGCTAGCAGCTGATAGATTGATTAAATGAAGGATAAATGTGGAGCTAAGGTGTGGACTTTGCAGAACTAATGATGAAAGTAGAGATCATTTGTTCCTCTCATGCAGCTATACTCTTAACTTATTGGTGAGACTCATGCAATGGATTAAAAGACCAATGGTTACTGCTCAAGCCTAGAACAATATGTAGATTGAGCAATTCATAATAGGAAAGGGAGATCACACACTGCCAAACTTTTCATACTGAAGTAATCCATACCATCTGGATAGAGAGATACTTGAGAATTTTCAAAATGCGGAGCAAAGATGCCGAGAGTATAATCAAGGAAGTAGCCTACGTTTGCAATGTTAGATCTGCTCATGGAACTCAATTACTACTCCAAGAACTCCTACTTTAATTCACTGAGCTAGACAGTAAGATTAGGCTGTGTAAATAGCTAAGTATGATGATTTAGATAGCTAGTTTGTGTTTGAACTTTGTTATGATGTTGTAATGGACTCATGTGTGATTAATAAGATAAAGTTAATTACGAAAACATAGTATCATGTAAAGTAACTAACCAAACAAATCTTTTTCTAGTGAGATGCTCTAGAATTAAGATGGAGTACAATGATTTTGTTGTAAAAGGACAAGGATAGTATCTATAGTTGCAATAACTACATGGGTATCAACATGTTAATACACATTATGAAAATTTAGGAGAGAGTGGTGGAGATGAGTTTCACGACCCAGACCGTCATGATTGGCTCCCACACAAACCCTCCGGTGGGAGAACCATTACTACAACCCAAACAAACAAATTCTATGAAAACTAAGGCATTTAAAAATACAGAAGTAGATTTAAATGACTATAAAAATGGAGTCCCCATAAACTCCAAGGTTTTAACAAACAACTAACCAAACTAATGCGGAAGAACAACCACTAGAACCTGAAAGTCATGTACCAAAACTCTACTAACGACAAGTCTAAGAACAAGGGGTACAACCCCGAAGCTAAACAAAACACCTTAAACAAATAGCCTAAGTCCGAAAAGGGTGGACTTAAACAAGAAAGATCCATGACAACCTGAAAGAACTGGCTCACCCTTAAATCCAGTTAGTCTCAATAGTCACCTAGCTGAGGTCTATCAATAGCCGTCTGAAGATGCCCTGTACTCAACAAAGAACAAGCAAGTGCAGTATCAGTACACAACCACAGTGTAATGGTAGGATCACGCGACTATCCCAATAAGTGAAACACATGCAAGTAACCACAACATTATAAAACAGTTATATACCGAACATATACAATATTAGTCATCTTTTCAGGATCAATGTAGCATCCCACATTCTCAATAATACACATTGGTTATCAATTTAGAGCAACATACATTCTTCCAATATCAATCATTATTAGATATGAACATAATCATCACAAATAAATACACAACACAATTTAATGGTCCTCTCATGGAACCCAATTCAATGGTCCTCTCATGGAACCCACACCCAAACTGTTAGCATACCGAAATGTGGTACCCGATCCAATGTTTATATTGGAACGTGGCAATCGATCCCATATTTATACCAGAACGTCGGAATCGATCCCATATTTATGCCGAAACGTGGCAACCGATCCAAGTTAGTGTATTGGAACGCAACACCCGATCCATTCAAAAAATCATAATCACAATATATATTCTCACAATCATACAACAAGAGGTGATTCATGGCATACAATTATTCAATTATCCTCATTTACGATTAGGGTGATCAATAATGCAACATTCGCATACATACATGTATTATAATGAGCAGTTTCAAACATATATCACACCAACATGAAATCACAACCATCACCTACCTCGAATCCAAGCTTGAATCCCCCAAGGCACTTGAATTTTCCCTTTCCGAATTCTTCCCGCTTGTTCGTGGTCTAAAAACATACAATTAACGCAAGGATCAATAAACGAGGCCAAATTACCCGAATTATAATCAATATTATCAACCCTAGGTCAAACCCTTGATCCCCATACCCATATTAGGGTTTCTTCCACCATAAATCACATATCAAAACCCTCCCCCATCGATAATTACCAGCAGAAATCCTGCCCCAGCAGCTTGCACGGAATCAGTGAGCTATTTTAATAATTCCAAGACCCCCCAACACACCTTTAACCAACGACGTTCATAAAATATCATTACGCTAAGATCGATTTTGGGAGTTCTACTCACTCGAATTCAATTCCGTAAAGTCGTACGGATTCCTTAACGACTTATCTAACTACTCATGTAATCAAAATCATAATTAAATCATCCGATTGTTACCAGATTTCCCTACACCTAAATGACACTGATTTCGTCCAAATCTGGACTAGGTTAGGAAATTCCAAGTTACTACCAAAAGTTTTCTGACCCCAATTCTTTCTCATTGGCTTTTCCCTAACGATGGAATCAGGTCGTTACAATGAGGGTGATGAGGGGTGTGTCTATTTTTGAGAATCAGTTTGGATTTATGTTAGGGCGATCGAACACACAAGTCATGCATCCTATGAAGAGACTATGAAAAATAAATAGGTACTTACATATGGTGTTTATTAACTTTGAGAAGGACAACGAAAAAACTTCGAGGGAAGTATATTGTGAAGTTTCCCAAAGGCAAAATGTGTATCAATGGCCTATATTGGGAGATATGCGAAGGAGCTAAATTGAGGGTAAGAACGGTGGGAGAAAACTCATAGCACTTTCTCATATGAGATGGAGTTACATTAGAGATCAACTCTTATCCATTTTTATTTGTCATGGTTGATGGATGAATTGTCACGAAACATTCAAAATGAGGTGTCGTGGTGTATGTTATTTGCGGATGACATAGTACTAATTGATGATTGATGAGACACACAATTAATACTAAGCTAGAGGTGTGGAGAAAAAAATTGGAGACTAAAGGGTTCAAGCTGAGTAACATCAAGACAAAGTATGTGGAGTGCAAATTCAATGATGTGGTGTGTGAGGAAGGAATGGAAGTGAGGTTTCACACACAAATATCTAGGAGAGACAATTAATTCAAGTATCTTAGGTCTATAATCTATAAAAGTGGGGACATAAATGATATCATGCATCGTATTGATGTGGCATGTATCAGATAAAGTGGAGGCTTGCCTTTGGAGTCTTGTGTTATAAAAAGTACCACCGAAACTCAAGGGTAAGTTCTATAGAGTGGTGATTAGACAAGTATTGTGTTGGATTCGAAAGTGATTAGGGCGTCACGCGAAAGCTTACAATTGTAAATCATAAGGTGATAAATTAGATGACAAAAATTAATACTAAAAACATAATATTAGTATATGAAAACTAATATAAAAGAAAAATATTAAAACTGTAAAGAGAAAAATCTCCCCATAAACAAAGCTCTTAAACGTCTATAGGGTGGATTCTATTGTGTTGTGCTATGAGAATAAGGATCTTCAATTTATAGATCTCAAAATTTTTCCTCTAAGGAAAGAATAAACCAAATATGGAAGAGAATTATATTTTCCTTTCAGAAAAAGTTCGAACATTTATGGTAATACTTTGACTTTTCTTTTAAGGAAAAAATAAACTTCAAATAAGGTAAGAAAATCAGGGCAAAACCCTAACACATTGTTGTATGGGATAGAGTATTGGCCAGTCAAAAACATCCATGTCTAGAAAATGCATGTTGTAGAGATGAGAATTTGAAGATGGATGTGTGCCCATACCGAGAGTGATAAGATTATAAATGAGGATATCCAAAATATAAAGTGGGAGTGATCTCTATAGTGGACAAGATGAGGGAAGCGAGACTGAGATGGTTTGGACATCTGAAGAGGAGATGCGCAGATGCTCCAGTGATAATGTGTGAAAGGTTGGTTATAGAGGGTATGAAGAGAGCTAGAGGTAAGCCGAAGAAGTATTGGAGAGAGGTGATAAAACATGATATGACGCAACTTCAAATTACCGTGGACATACGTGACCTTAGATAGGATGGTGATGAGGACATTCATTAGGGTAAAATGTTAGTAGGTGGTGTAGTGTTGTCTTGCTGAGGGTGACTGGTATTTTTCATGGTACTAGTTGTATTATTATAGTTTTTTTCTATCGTTGTTTATAATTATTTGTAATAATCTATCCTTATATCTTGTTTACTGTGTTCGATTATCACAATATTTTATTGTTGTTTTCAATTTCTTTCAAGTAAACTTTACATTGTTACCTTGTTGTTCGCTATATTCCCTTCACTATCTACCTGGATTTGTTGCGCTTGAGCTGAGGGTCTTTTGAAAACAATACATCTACCTTGACGAGGTAGTGATAAGATCTATGTACGTTTTACTTTCTTCAGATTTCACTCGTAGAGTTTCAATGAATATGTTGTTGTTAGTATATCACCGTCATGGGTATGAATTTGGAGTGTCCTCAATAACGGGGATTGGAAAAGGAAACTTAAATAAAAAATTAAAGGGAAATCACAACAATATTTGATCTTTGGTTTGGCATTTTCTGACCAGAAAAGTTAAAATCAATTTTAAGAAGAGCCATTCAAGTCCTGCCTGCAAATCTCCCTGAAAATCACCTTATTATTAGTAAATGGAAGGAACTTTGTAGGGTTTCTTCGGCTTTGCTGACAAACTAAATTAATAAATTATTATATACTGCAGAACTTTTTAACAGGATGATTAATTACCGAATAATTATATTTATTAAGAAATGTTCTCGATCTTTGTATCAAAATTTTGTTACACGGTATATAATTTAAAATAATTTTTCTGTAAAGTAGGCAAGATTTGTTTCAATAATATTACCTAACTAATAAGAGATTAATTAGGTAATGATCTATGTAACACCAAAGATTAGTTGTCTTATACCTAAAAAATGAAGCTAGTCTCAATATTCAATAACTTGAAATGGAAATGAATTATTAACTAATGCGAGTCTAAACAATCTAACTTCATCGTAGTATTTTAATCTTATTCGAACAACGTATTATTCTAAATTCCAGACAGTTATGATTGATCAACCTTATTCAAATTCATCAATCAAAAATCTTATTTATCAAATAATTTTTCTGATAAAAGAGAAAATTTATTTCATTACACGGGAAAAATTGTCTTTAATATTTTAAGATAGTAATAATTAGTACTATACTATTAAAAAAAAAAATCATGCAAGAGAGACCAAATTAAAAGAATCTTTGTGATAATTTATAACATGCTTGTGAGACCAATAATGGAAGTAACTCTCTTTATTATTAAAATAAGATAAGGCTGCAAAGCAGAAATGTTTTGTTTAACCCCATAAACTTGATTTTTTGCTAATCTCTTTCCATCAAATGATTAATCTATTTCTTTAGGGTATCTTTCCATACCAGAACTCCACTACTCCATTTAACTTTTTCCTGTTTATTGATGAATATTTTTTTAGAATAAGAAGCAAATTAAAGTCCTATCATTCATTGAGTCTAGTCATAATCTCACCTATTAATGCCAACCTGGGATTCTTTTGATGTCCCCCTTAATTTAATCATTTTATTTTTATTAATCAATTAACTTTACTTTTTGTTTTTTCAATTACCACTCTGTCAAAATAGACTGACGGAAGCTTCTGTTTCAGGCTAAATAATCAGCAGAAAAAGAAGTTTAATTTCTGTGCTCTATTACCGAGGTAATTTCAATACGTATTTGTGTTCGGATTGTATCACAGCTTATATTTGACTCATTGGGTCTCAAAATTTTACGAATCTCTTTAACATATATGTATAGAGTTCGAATTAAAATAATCAGGTTCAAACAAGTTCATATTTCATTACATCTGCTTTAGCTAGGTCTAGGAAAGCTAGCAAGGGCGGAGGGGTCCCCTTTAACAGGAAATTACATTGTTGGTAAATAATTAAAATTTAATCAGGAATTTTAACCACTGATCCTTTAAAGAATTTAGAAAGGGGTTAGGAGCCCCACCATTACAGCTGGTTACTACATACCTAAATAATCATAACTAACAGATTTAATTGCTCTATAATTTCACATCAACCATAATCGAATCTTTCAGAAGATTTGAGTATGAGATTACTCAGTGAACTGAACACTAATAGACAATGTCAATGAAAATGAAAGCTGATAATAACATCTTAATTTCTCATTTATTTACCAAGAAAATTACATGTGCTCTTTGCACCCAAATGTGAAATGACTCTTGGATCTTAATATTATTATACAATAAATACTCATCACTTAGCAAAACAAAAAATTAGTACAATTAATTATACAAATTAAATTTAGCTAATATTGTCAATTAGTAGTAGTAATTTCTGAAGAAGATTAAACTATAAAATCTCTTCCTATATACAGAAGTCTCTTTCTTTTAATAATTGTAGACAAATGAATGGTGATGACTACATCTCAATTTTCATGTGAGACGTTTGATGAGGCCCTGCATCAAAAGATTAAGAAAACACACTCATCAATTCATAATCAACTTATATTTTTGACAATTTTAATCACCATCCTGTCAAAAACAGAAAAAAAATAAATCGTCGTGATCCCTCTTCTTACCTTGTGATTGCAGTGTCATATCCTTGTTGGGGTTTTGGCCAAATCCCATCTGCACAAAGCTTTGCAGGTCATCCTCGCATATTGCAGGGAACTGGAGAAATGAAGTTGTTAAAACCAAATTACATGATGAAAAATGTTTGGTTAATACACTGATAATATAAAATCTTGTGTCCGTATAAATAAGTTAAATCTTGAATTATTATTACCTGATTAAGATATTCAGCAAATCCATCAAGGGGAGGCAATTGCATTCCCAGGCTGCGGCATAGTGAGTTATCTAACGTGTCCACTGAGCATCGACTTAGTGCACCATTAGGAATATCGCTCCGGCCTTGTTGGTAAGAAGATGATGTTTTATCTACTGGGAAAACAGGATGGGGCAGAGAGCCATTTGGTTGACATATCTGAAAGAACACAAGATATTGTTTTAGAACGTCACGTAAAAGAACGGGTCGTTTCATTGACATGAATCATGATACACTTACATCCTTGGAAAGGGGGAAATCCAAATTTGGGTTCACTGTTGCCAACTTCATGGATAGGAACTATAAAATGTTGCAGACAGAAGAATTAGCTGATGAATCACGACACATATTATAGAATGCGTGATTAGGGAAATTGTGATTTACCTCGACTTGTCGTTGGAGTGACTGTACATAATTTATAATTTCATCAAGCATTAGTGCTTTTCCTGTCACCTGGTACACAAATTAATCAATCCGGGTTAGAAGCAGGACTGGTTATGAATCGATAAACCAGAAAGGGAAAAATTGTTGATGCATTTCAGCAAACCTTATTACAGCCTGGTACAAGATCTTGTAACAGCTTCATTCTTTCACTAATCTTCTCTCGTCTCACCTAATTAAATGGGAAAAGAAGATTGTTAATACAAGGATATATGGGGTTTGAAACAACAAAGTGATTGTTAATGCTTACTCTTTCTGCTAGACTATGGCTATCAGTAGCTTGTCCTCTCCTTGCCCTAACATGAATATAGTCCTTTGGTGGTTCAGGAGGCTTTTGATTTTCCATAACTTGTTTTTGGGTTTCATCATCCTTTGATTCCTCCATGTTAACTTCTATCCCAGTACTTTCTACTTGTTTACATCGCTTTCCTCTTGCATTATCATCAGCTTCAACTCCCTGAAATGAAATTTTGATTAAGCACTAATAACATTTACTTAATCTCTTTTTCACTGACATAATAATCTTTACCCTGTTTCCATTAGCTCCTTGAGTTGGAGAATCTTCCTTTGTTTTTCCTCTAGAAACTGTTTTTCTTTTTCTAGAACTAGAATTCAATTCAGTTGGAAGTTTTGACCCTGTTTCCCCACTTGGCTCTGAAGCAGACTCATTAGAGTTATTGGCCATCATTTCCATCCGGGTTTGACCCGAATTCTTGATTTGCAAAGGGGATCCACCTTGCTTGAGAGAAGGGCTACTCGAAACTCTAGGCAACTTTCCATTCCCCAATGGTTGAGCAGATCTATGTGATAATTCCGTATTGTTCAACCTCAACGGACTCGTTCTGCCGTTGAAACTACTGCTCCCAAAACAAGAAAATTTAGCAGCTCTTTGAGCAAAACTTGGATCAGCAGGCAATGGAGGAGGAAGCGAACTTCCCAAATTGGGTATATTATCTTTTCCCATCATGGGTATGTGTAGTTTCGGTGGAGAGTTTACAGGTGTACTATAACACGAATTGTTACTGTTATTGTGCAAATTATTGAATACCGGTTGAGGGGAACGTTTCCCAACCAACTCAGCAGGGGAAGAAGATACAATTGAGTTCAAAGTTGAGTCAAATTGGTTAAATTGAGCTGTTGAATGGTCCCAGTTGGGGTTAAATAAGCAATCAGAAGATTGCCCTGAATGTAAGGGATTCCATGAAGGGAATGCCATAGTAGGTTCAAACTGAAGGGCTGGATTAGGGATTCCGCCATTCATGAAGTACTCTTTCTCCATGGATAATGATAGATTAAATTGAAGTTCAAAAATATCAACAAGAAGAAGAAAAAAAGGGAGGGGGAGGGAAAGAAAACTAAAGAGAGAGGAAGTTATATAGGAGAAAGTTTGTTTTGACCTTTATTTGTTTGTATATTATTTAATTTAATGGAAGAAGAAATGGTGGGGTAGTAGTAGGGGCTTTAGCCGGAAAAAGCGGAAACTAGGGTGAATTGCCGGGCCTTCAACGTCGTCGGACCACCGATTTACTCTATTATTTTACCACCTTTTCCTTCATCAGACCTCTCCTCCTGTACTTACGTGGTGTACAGTATAGGTTCACGTGAACTAAGTAACTTCCGCAATATTCTTATAATTAAATTAAAGTCATGATAAAAAATTCATAAATTTTAAATTATGAATATATATTTTACGTGTAGTCTATAATATAATTACCATAAACTTGAAATAATACTTCGAGAAATAACCAAGTTTCAAACACGATGCTATACCAATTTCTGATGCTCTGTTGCCCAATCCATTTAATTTTATATGATTTAGCTGGATTTGATATGGAGTTTAAAAAAAGATAAAGACTTTTGAAATTTATGATCTAAAATAAGTGATAAATATTTGTGTGGGTTTAACTCATTTCATTAAAAGTAACATGGATATTTTAAAGTTAAATTTTTACTCTATATAAAAATGTATCATTTTTTTAAACGGACTAAAAATGAAAGTAAGTTATAATATAAATCGAGATAGAGAGATATATTTTTTGGTTTGTTTTCCTCGTGTATTTACAAATTGAAAGTTTCTACATGACTGTAGAAGATTAAGGGTCTGCTTGAATTATATTAGACAAATAAAAAACATTATAAATGGTATTAAAAATTAAATATTAAAGATATATATTGTCTTTTAAATATATATTAATTAATAAACATATGTTATTAACTAATATTATGAAAAAATTAATTGAATTATATTTTTCAAATTAGTATATTTCAATTGAATTAATCATAAAAACTAAAAGTACAAGATTTCTATGAACATCATGAAATACATATTTGATAAAAAGATTAAAATTATAATAAAATGTCATAAATTATTAAAATATTTGACAAAAATATAATCTATCAAAGTTTAATTAAAAAATAAATGACTTGCAATGTGAAATCTCAAGTCAATACTACTAAAACAAATGAAACTGAAAATATAACATAAGTTCTAAATTCAAAACAAAAATTTAGCATAATACTTTTATGTTAAATTTCAACATAACATACATGAATATGATTTAAAAGAAAAGGAAAATGTAAGTCTATAACCTTACTCAACAATTAATTCTGCTTTAGTTTAAAAATTAGAATACTAACAAAATTATGCTAATGAAAAAAATAAACATGCCATAAAAAATAGATGATACAAAAAGTTGCATGAAATCACGTGAAGCAAATGTCGAGAATGAGAAAGAAATGAAATATAAATAATATAAAATCAAAATCAAAATCAAAATTTTTAGAATAATAAAAATAAAAAAAGAATTTAAAATAATAGAAATAAAAATAAACTAAAACGAAAAAATAATAAATATAAATAAAAAATAATAAATTTGTAATTACACCATGTAAATTGGAATTATCAACATTTCACAACTCCATCCTGAGAAATAGATAGTGTAATTATCTCCTGTCAATTCCATTCAATTACTTGCTGACCAAATAATTACATGACTAATCAAACACACCAGATAATATAATTATATTAAATTCAATTACCAGAGTGACTTTCCAAACAACCCTAAATGAAAAGCTGAAATTGTGATTGTTAATTGTTAAGTAAATAAAGCACGTCACCGCACATTACTTTTGATTTTGTTATGATAAAATGGAAAACAAAAGTGTTTGGAAAAGTGATGTGGTTTTGCATAATGTTTGAAAAGCTTACAAATGTGAAAATTATGGTGGTATAATTAAAAACACAAATTAGTAGGACCTTAAATTTGAAGTACATAGACGAATATCTTCTTTTATTTGGGAAAATTACGCTCTAGATTTACTTGAAATTATTTACACCACATAATTTAATATAAAATATTTTATAACATTATATTAGGTTCAGTTTATATTTGGGTATAAATACTTTTATACATTATTATACATTTTTATACAAGGTTGATACATTAAATATAATATTTTTTTCAGGTTTAATATTGCATATTAGACTACATGGCGTAATGCTTTAAGTTGGATAGTATATTTTTGAAAATTTCTCTTTAATTTCCATAATAATTTATGTTAGTTATATTTACACGCCTTTTCACACTATTTTATGCATATTTGTATCATGTTTTAATTTCCATAATAATTTATGTTAGGTATATTTACACGTCTTTTCACACTATTTTATCCATATTTGTACCATGTTTTAATTAAAATGAATTCGTAATAAATACATATAATTTATGTTGATTATGATATATTTGGCTAATTCATGTTATTTTTGTGAAGGTAGTTGTTTTGGGGTAAAATGACATAAGAATTGAGGAAACTGATGTCGCCTAAAGTTCACTCTTAAATTGGAATTATAACGATTGATGTTAAAATATAGTAACCTAATTAGCAGTGGCGTAGCTACAGCCACTTTAGGATGTCCAACGGGATATTCTTCGTATGAAAATTACGTTGTATATATATTTCAAATTTTACATTTAATGGATATATATTTAAAGTTGGACATCCTTAACAAACTTATACCTTTGGCGCAGTGATAATGTGTGTCCATTTGAATGAAGGAGTTTCGAGTACTCCAAATAGCACAATATTTTTTTGTTTTATTTTGATAGCCACACACCATTATTCTTGAACACCCTTAATAAAAATTTTGGCTCCATCATTGCTAATTAGGTCAAGCTTGAATCCCACAAATACCATTGTTATAGATCTTTATAATTTACTGATAAAATTATATTAGTAACTACTATCGAGGTTGAGAATTAAGTGGGAAACTATTAATTACTTTAACATTTGAATTTTGATTAATAATAAAAGATGAACTAAGGTTACACTTATAAGATGTCAAAACTCAAACAGATAAATTACTACCAACTTATTCAGTTGTGTTCATTGTGCAAAACTGACGAATCTATATGTCTCCTAAAGTTTCTTGACCAAATTAAGAGAATATCGATTGTCAACTCTTGGGTGTCGAATTAATTTGATCATTCATCAAAAGTCTCAGTTTAGTTATTCTATCTTATCTCTAGATCAAGCAATTAGATGGAGGTTGGTAGATCCAAAATCCCTCTTAATGAAGCTTTTTCCTATTCTTAACTTCTTTTGTCAAGCAAGTCATAATACGAATGAGTTCTTAATGTTTGTAATCATTAAAAAAACAATCAATACGAAAGAACCTCAATACACAATGATCACCCCTTCAAGATAAGATTTTAATGTAAAAATAATGTATTATCATCATTCCTACTCTAAGTTTCCTAACCCTAATTATTAGTTTAGCTACTCAATACTAATTGTAAGCAATAACAATTATAATTTAAACTATTAAAGAACATTAATGTAAATGAAAGAAAACAACACATTTGATTAATGCAACTCTTGCAAGAGAATATTGTTCATTCCACAATATTCTACTAAGAATCCATGACAAATCCTAAAAGTTGAAGAACAATGGATCTTCTATGTTATGAGTAATCCCTAACTTCTATATCTAATTCATATTTTTTTACTAATAATCTGTTACCTTTAAAACGCCACCTTAATGACATATATATAACAACATGGTCAGAATTCAAATTCGAATTAAACTCTATTTTAACTTTGGTCAATTTCAGTCCGACAATACTAGGGGATGCGGTGCAGACCACATTGTGTTACACAAGATGTTGCAGTGTGGGTTCCATGTCATACTCCAGCCTCCTTCGTATTTCGCAAAATAGTCACAAAAAAATTAAGTCTCTAAATCTTGGTCTGAGACAGGTGTGGCACGAGGTCCAACGCAGTGTAGGCAACCTCGCACCACAAACTCCTTTTCTACAACTTATTTGGCTGCATTTTAGTTTGAAACACTTTGTTTTGCACTCTTATTCATTTTTTTGAGTGTTTTCTTGTTGCTTTTAGCCTAAAATAATCCTAACCATATCTATTAGTGTATCACAATAAATATTCAATAAAAATATGGATATTCATAAGATCATTATACTCAGAACTTAATTAAATTATGGATAAAATTCGATATTTAGATGCATAAATACACCCAGATCACCACCACACACTTAGATATTTTGTTCATTTCGAACAACTCATTTTATTCACGTCAATGCTAATTGGACAAGATTACTCACAAATTTGATTTATATAAACACTTTAATCATGATTATATTCGAGATTTACTCATTCAAGCATAATCTTTTAACTCCAGACTTCTTACAAACATCATCACTTCTAGACTGACTCTTTATTTATGCATCTATAGGGTCAACATGCTAAGATGTAATTACTGCAGTCACTAAATTACCAGTTCTAACTATTAAGTTCACTCATTATCAAAGAATTGTTCTTTTGTTGTACTTTTTCAGCTTTAAAAAGGTGCCTTTTACACTTACATGCTTTACTTTCAGTTGAGTTAGTTTTAGTTCCCTTACAACATATGTATTTCAGTTAGTCGATGTTTCATTCCGCTATTTTACATACCATATATTTCATATACTGGCGTCATTCAATGCTACACCATCTTATGATGCAAATACAGGTGTCCAGGATCGACAATAAGCACTTCGTTGATATCTTCCCTCTATCAGTTTTTGGTGAGACAACCTTGATTTCAGAGGGCTCATTTTCAGTTATGTATTTTAGTTTTATTAGACACTTAGTTATTAATCAGGTAGTTGTGGGTCTTATCTCGGCACATAACTCAATTTAATAGAAGCTTCATGGACAAGCTAGTGATTAATTCAGTATTTAATATTCAAATATTTAGAATATTATTACTATTTATATTCAGAGTTATTTTCAGACTTGAGCACAAGTATAATTGAGACTTTTTAAGTTTGATTAAATGATTCTAGATGTGCATCATTTTATGCTTCCGCATAAGTGTTTAGTCATGTGCTTAGTAGTCAGCTAGGTAAAGTGTTGTCTTGGGACCAACAATGGTTACCAAGTGCCGTCCACGCTTAGGGTATGAAAAATATGGTATCAGAGCACAAAGTTCAAGTGTACTAGAATGTCTATGAAACTGTGTCTAGTAGAGTCCATTTTATAAGTGTAAAATGCACTACATCTATAATAGAGAGGTTACAGAACATTAGGAAGTACTACCATTCTTTCATAGTCTGGTTCGTGTGATAAAGCTTAACTCTATCAAAGTTTCTTCTAACTCGTGCATTAGCGTATTTAAGATCATGCCTCCAAAGTGTAATACCGGTCAAAAAAATGTCGCATGCACTAAGGTTCCCACCGAAACCAATGCAAGCAATCTTCCTCCAACTACTAGAATGCAGACCCTAAATAGAGCTCACTCGACAAATTAGGGTGAAAGTGTTAGGGTTCAATTTGTGCCCGTTAACATAGTCCAGGTTCCACAACCATATGATGCTTAGTGTCCCTGTACTAATTTTGAGGCATAGTTTACAATAATGATTCAGATGCTCACCTAGTTGGTTGCTTTGAGTCAGGCTGTAAGATCACTACAATCACTAATTCTAGTTCACAAGAATTTCCAGTCGTGACAAGAATCAAGGACTTTTTCAGGATGAACCCACTAGTGTTCATAGGGCCCGAAGTAGAAGAGGATCCTAAAACTTTATTGATGAGATGTGAAAGATTTTAAAGGTGATGCATGCTACTGAGATTGAGGAGTAGAACTCGTTACGTATCAACTCAAGGATGTAGTGAACATTTAGTATAATCAGTGGGAGAAAGGCCTTGTTGAGGATGTTGATCTAGCTATAGAGGAAGATTTTGAGGAAGTATTCCTGAACCATTTCTTTCTTCAAGAGCTGAGAGAGGCGAAGGTGGAAGAGTTCATGAATCTGAAGCAAGGTGGGATGAGTGTGAAAGAGTATGGTCTCAACTTCATTCAACTATCCTACTATGCTCCAGAGATGGTCCTGGATATGAGATCTAGGATAAGGAAGTTTGTCTTTAGATTAGGAAAAACATGTTAAGAAGGAATGCAATGCTACATTATTGATTTTTTACATGGACATCTGTAGACTCATGGTACATGATCAATAGGTTGAGAAAGATAAAGCAGAAGGATAGCAAAGAGCACCAGAGTAAGAAGGCAGCATCAGCGGGTCATGAGCCCTATCAATAGAGAAACATAAATGGTAACAATTCTTTCTTCCAGAAGAGGTCATCGGGACATGCACATTCATTAGCGAGTGCACCTGTTGCACCGGGAACAAAAATGATCAGAGGTTTTAGACGAATCAAAATTTCAAGGTGCAGGTTCCAGTCACAAGGTAGTGTGGCACAAAGATCTACTCGGAACCACCTTGTGTCAAGTGTGGTAGGCCCCACCAGGCGGAGTGCCGTGAAGCAAGTGGATGTTATAAGTATAGGCATTTTGTTCACTTTCTAAGAGATTACCCAATCTGGAAGAAAGGTAATGGGGGCACTAGGGCCCTATCTTCATCATTAGCTCTAGCAGGTATGGTTTCCCAAAAGGGTGCTACATCAGGAACAAGTGAAGGTTCAAACCTTCTGTATCCTATGTCTAGTCGACATGATCATGAAAACTCTCCAGATTTCATTATTGGTATTCTAAAAGTCTTCTGCTTAGATGTTTATGCTTTGATTGATCTAAGTGTTAGTTTATATTATGTGACTCTTTATATAGCCATGAAATTTGGGATTGGCCCCTAACAACTTCTAGAACTTATAGTGTTTCTATTATTGTTAGTGAGTCTATTCTTTCTAAGAGAATCTATAGAATTTGCACCATTTCAACTCATCATAAAGACACTACAACTAACTTATTTGAGTTAGATATGGTGGATTTTGATGTCATTCTAGGCATGGACTACTATATGTTTGTTATGCCTCAATTGATTGTAGGACTCGAATAGTAAAGTTTCAGTTTCCAAGCGAGTTAGTACTAGTATGGAAAGGTAGTTTAGGAGTGCTTGCATGTCATTTCATCTCATACATTAAGGCTAGAAAGTTAGTTTCCAAGGGTGTATCTATCACATAGTCAGTGTTAAAGATTCTAGTGTTGAGACCCCACCCTTTCAGTCAATTCCTATCGTGAATGAGCTTCAGAAGTCTTTCCTGACAATCTCCCAAAGCCCTCCCGACAGAGAGATAGACTTTTAGATTGGTTTCCTTTTAGATGATCAACCTTTCATTATTACTGCATATAGAATAGCCCCATATATTTGAAAATTTAAAAGAGCAGTCGAAGGATCTCCTTGATAAAGATTTCATCAAACTTAGTGTCTCACCTAGGGGTGCCCCTATTACGACCCACAGTATACCCTAGGCATGACATGACATATAAGACCCCGAGAGGCCCTACACAATCCACTTGACATACATATAACACAACATAATAGACAAAAGTAGAAAATCTTATATGATAAAAGAGTTTGGCATAAAAGTAGAAGTACACTCATAGTCTTGACAAGTCAATCTAATACATCAAATGAATGATTGGGATGTAACCCATACACCATATACAAGTCGCAAAAGTAAATGGCATTAACAAGTAAATTCTTCATGGTCTTGCCCTTGAAGTATGATGACTCACCAATCCAAATAAATAGGTTGTAATCTGTATCTAGCCACGAGTGGGAGGAGAGGAATCGTTGAACCCTATATTATGAGACAATGTAGGAATAAGTATATATTAGTACATGAAATATAATATGTATGAGGGATATGCATAAGAATGTAAAAATAACCATATGGGGACATAATGGAAAACATGATATACATGACCAATGTAAAACATAGTAAAATCTTTAAGGATGAATCATAAATTATGTAAATGGTCAATGCATCTTAAATCATAGTGAAAATCCTCATAAAACTTTTGAATATAAACTAAGTTCATTTTGTAGGATATTTTCTTTAACCGACAATAGACCATGCGAGCTTTAACATGGAATTCTATGTAACTCCCACACCAAGAAGGGACAGTCTACTTGTCACGATAGAACTCTCTATCATTCATTCATATGCTATTTATGTATCTACTAGCTAGGTTATTCAAGACAATCCTTTGGGGCATATAGTTTGGAACTAGAGGTTACTACTAAAGACTACCTTATTTAAGCCTCCATCACAAGTTCTCTCGATTCTAAGTAAAAATTTCAATAGCATAGTCATATTCATAAACATATCATCATACATGGAATAGTACAATTAAGTTATCAATCGAATCTTAAATCATCATAAAGTAGCTTCTTAAATCATGAATCATGCATGTGTGAGAAAACCTTTCACCAAGTCATGATTTCTTAATATGTGAGAAAACCTTTCACAATTTCATTGATGCTTGTATTAAAGCAACCTCAATTCATAAAATATTGTTTACCATAAATCATGCATGGCTTTCATAAATCATCATTCATAAGTTTATAGCTTCCTTCATAAATCCATATATTCATAAATTCATAATCAAAATCATAAATAATGCACGAACTTTGTAGAAATCAAACATGAATCATGTAGTTTAAAACGTGCATATGAAGTTTTAAATTGAACAATTAAATCAATATCAAGTAAGACCCATGGAGATTACATGAAATCCTAAGCAATTAAGGTGAATTTGAATTTGGAGAATTGAGATATTTTGGGACTTAATGGATGAATAGAACCCATTTATGAATTCTCATACACATTGATAAACAAATCCCAAAAGCAATGGAGAAAAAGGATACTTGAAGCTTGAAACCCTAGATTTTTTCTTGAACTTGAGAGAGAATTGGAGAACATGAATATGGATGTGAATTGAGGATTTGAGAGAATGAGAGGGTTTGGATAGAATTAGAAATTGAAAATAAGTTATATGAGTAGCTATAGGTCCAAAATAACATAATATAAGGGTTAACTAGGTAGGAAAAATACCAAAACACCCTTCATTAAAAGCTTTTAGATAGGCTTACGGTTTCAACCTATGATCCGTAGAACTTTCTACTGTTCGAACTGGTCAACCATAGAATCAACTTCAGAAATCCAAAAATTCAATCATTTCCCATGAGACCTTTTTACGATTTGTCGTTCATTCTACGGTCCGTAGACCCCGTATGTAGTCCTCAACTTCGAGTGCAAAATTTCACTAAGTGTAGAACCTTTCTACAAAACCATCTTACGGCCCATCCTGGCTACTTGTAGGTCAAACTTAAAAAATTTGAATTTCCCAAATCTCAACTTAGTTCCTACGGATGTCATCTACGACTCATAGATGTTTCTACAAATTGTAGATGGGTCTCGTAGACCCGAGGCAGTAGCCAAAATGAGACCTTCCCTTTCCAAATTTGACTTTCCAATTTCTGAGGTGTTACAACTTATGTCCTTTTTGTGTGAAAGAAAGATGGTTCCCTTAGGATGTGTATCGACTATCGTCAGTTGAACGAGGTCACCATAAAGGATAAGTATCCCCATAATGACTTGTTCAACCAACTTTAGGATACTACTTGTTTCTCTAAAATAAACCTCAGATCTGGCTATCATTAGTTGAAAGTGAGAGAAAGTGACATCCCAAAAATGACCGTCAGGACTTGTTATGATCACTTCGAGTTCCTTGATATGTCCTTCAGTTTGACTAATATTCCTATAGCATTTATGGATATTAGGAACAGAGTCATTAAGCAGTACTTGGATATGTTATTATTGTATTCATCAACGACATCCATATCTACTTCCAAAGTGAGGAGGATCATGCCAATCATCTCCGAATAGTTCTCCAAACTCTCAAAGGACTGTGATTTGTTCACCAATATTTGAAATTGTGAATTTTAACTAAAGTCTATGGTTTTCCAAGGTCATATCATTTCTAGTGAAGGTATCCAGGCTAACTCGCAGAAAATAAAGGCAGTGAAGAACTTACCCAGACTCACATCCCTAACTGATATTAGGAGTTTCTTTGATTTAGCTGATTATTATAGAAGGTTTATAGAAATAGTTTTATTGCTTTCTTATCCTTTGACTAAGTTGACTCAAAAGAAAACTAAGTTTGAATTGTTTGAAGCTTATGAGAATCTTTCAGCAGTTTAAAACTCACTTAATTTATGTGTTAGTGTTGGCCCTACCCGAGGATACAAAAGGTTTTGTTGTGTATTGTGATGCGTCCAGAGTGGTACTTGATTCTGTGTTGATGCAGAATGGTAAGGTTATATCATATGTTTTCAGACAACTTAAAATCCATGAGTGAAATTATCCGACTCACGATCTCGAGTTGGTAGCGGTAGTATTTGCACTTAAGTTATGACAACACTATCGCTATGGTGTTCAAGTTAATGTGTTCACTGATCACAAGAGCCTCCAAACTGTCTTCAGTTAGAAAGAGTTGAACCTCATACAAACAACAATAGCTAGAGTTGCTTAAGGATTATGATATGAATATTTTGTACCATCAAAATAAGTCCAATATTGTTGTTGATGCCTTGAACTAATTATCCATGGGCAGTACCACTCGTGTGGAGGAGGGAAAGAAGGAATTGTCCAAGGAAGTACATATACTTGCACATTTGGGAGTGTGCCTTTTAGACTCGGATAAAGGTCGTGTTCTTGTCCAAAATGGAGCTGAATCATCCCAGTGACAAAACTGAAGGAGAAGTGGGACAAAGACCCCATCCTACTTCAGTTAAAGGGAGAAGTTCATAAATATAAGGAGATGGTTTTTGAACAAAGAGAGATATTGTAATAAAGTACCAAGGCAGGTTATGTGTTCTAAATATGGATTCTCTCAGAGATAGAATTATGATAGAGGCTCATATTCTAGGTATTCGATTCATCCAAGTTCTACCATGATGTACGATGACTTGAGAGAATTTTATTGTGGAGTGGCATGAAGAAGGATATTGCAAATTTTGTGGCAATGTGTAAGAATTGTCAATAGGTTAAAGTTGAACACCATAAGCTAGGTGGAATCAGGAATGGATCAAAATATAGCTCTCTTTGAGTGAAAGTTGGGAGATGATCAATATGGATTTTATTACTAGCTTACCGTGATCTCATCGATAGCATGACTCAATTTGGATAATTGTAGATCAGATGTCCAAGTCGGCTCATTTCTTCCTGGTAAATACTACTAATTTAGTAGAGGATTACGCCACATTGTACATTTGTGAGATTGTCGGAGTCCATGGAGTTCCATTTTCCATTATTTCAGATAGGGGTTCTTGGTTCACCGCCTAATTTTGGAAGTTATTTCACAAAGGTTTGGGTTTGAAGGTGAATCTCAATACCGTTTTCCTCCCTCATGTGGTCAAGCAGAGTGTACATTTTAGACTCAAGAGGATATGTTGAGGGATTGTGTTATTGACTTCAAAGGCAATTGCGATGACACTTGCCTCTCATAGAGTTTGTGTACAATAATAGCTACCACTCCAGTTTTAAGATGGCTCCATATGAGGACCTTTATGGGCGAAGATGTAGATATATGATTGGTTGGTTCAAAGTTAGTGAAACAAAGTTAATTGGGCCAAACTTAGTTCACCAGACCTTGTAGAAGGTCAACACTATTCAAGAAAGGTTGAAAATTGCGCAAAGCCGCCAAAAGTCTTATACTGATGTTAGGCATAAAGACTTAGAATTTGAGGTGAATTATTAGGTTTACTTGAAGGTTTCACCCATAAAGAGTGTCATGAGATTTGAGAACAAAGAGAAGATCACTCCCCGCTATATTGGCCCATACCATATATCAAAAATGATTGGTAAAAGTAGCTTATGAGTTAGAGCTACCAATAGAATTAGCGGCGGTCCAGCCTGTGTTTCACATATCCATGCTTAAGAAGTTCATAGGTGATCGATCATTCACTCATTGTGTGCATAAAAAGTATTGGTGTGAAGGTATAAAGAGATTCTAGTTTAGATCTTTGATAGACAGGTTCACAAGTTGAGGACTAAAGAGGTTGCACCAGTCAAAGTTCTATGGAGGAGCCAGTTTATTGAAGAGGCTACATGGGAAGCCGAATAGGATATGAAATATAGATGCCTTCATCTGTTCATCCCTCCTAGTTATGATATTAGAGGTAATAGTCCTTTCATTATTCAGGTTCAATATCTCAACTTGTTTGTGAGTCTTTCAGTTTGTGCATTGTATTCGTGTCTTGTGTGTTTTCCTAGTTTGGTCATCATTTGAGGAAGAATGATACCAACATATATATATATTGTAAGACCTCAGAAAAATTACAAGTTCAGATCAAACCCGGAAAATCTAGAAAAAATTTAGAGTCTGCAGAAATTTTGTTTATTTGAGCAGATCTACGGACCATAAAAGAATCTATGGACCATAAAAGAATCTATGGACCGTAGATGGTCTCATAGATCAAACTACTGAGACTTTAGTTTTAAGTATGGATTTTATGAACCATTCTACATCCTGTGAAAGGATCTATAGACCGTAGAGTGTCTAATGAAACAAAAGGAATTAAGTTTCATTTTACAAAACCTTCAACAATCTGAATAAGGATCTAAGAACTATAGATATGGATGTAAAATCGTTTACAACCCGTAAAAGCATCAGTTAGCCAAAACATCAGAAAATCTTGCATGTCTTCTAGTATGACTTCTATGGCCCATAGAAAGCCCTCGTAGGCGGCTCTATCATTTTTTTAGAAGGGCTATTTAAGTCTTTCCTTACCCCCTTCTAAGCGTAAACCCCAATGTTTGGGACCCAATTAAGGTCCTTATCATTATTATGCGTCCAAATTACTCTCATAATCTTTTCCAAAATTTAGAACAAGAGTCAAGAAGTAAACCTACGATTTCAAGCATCTCCATCAAATTTTTCAGGAACTCTTGTTCTCCGAGGTATTTAAGCTATCATAGTGATGAAGTAAGTCCTTCCTCATGCCCTACATCTAGAATGTAGTTAGTGAGATTAGAACAAAGTGTTTTACCCAAGTTTTATGAATTTGAACTGACTTTACTTCCATATCATTGATTTCTGACTCTTATCATTGAGATTGTAGTTCTCCAGGTATTTCTGATCTTTGATTGTTGTTCATGCCTATTTTATAACATGAACCCTAATTAACAAGGAATTGTTAGAAAGCTTTTGTAATTTTACTTTCATGCAATGCTGCAGACTCAAAGTATGTTTCAAGTATTTAAGCTATCATTTAAGACGATTTTTAAGGAAACATTAAGCATTCTAAATTTATTAGTTTCACTGTAAGATCATAAATAGTTTTAAAGAAAGCATCATCGGTTTTAGAAAGAAATTCCAGTCAAAGAAAAGTTTAGTATGATTTCAAAGAAGTGATTTTGATTATTAACTCAATACAGAGCACCGAGTTGGATAATGGTTTAGATAACCCAAACTCCCTAACGCCGCAACCGTAGGGTATGATCATTTTGTTGATTCGGACGACTCCTCACACATCTCCTGGTAAGGGCTTAGATATGGATCTATAAGTTTATTTCATCCTTTGCCCTGTCAAATGATTGGATGACTTTGACAACGTGAGCAAGATATTATATCATCACAAGACTCATAGTGATGGTTATCAGTTAGAGAAACTCCACAAGAAATGTAAAGTGTACTGTTTTAGTCTTTGATATATTGAATTATACTAGTTGTAAAGCTTTGCTTGTTTTCATTTCACTTACATGAATTTTCAGTTGAATTAGTTTTAGTTCCCTTACAACATATGTATTTTAGTTAGTCAATGTTTCATTCAGCCATTGTACTCCTTCAATAGTTTTAATCACCCTTCACACTTGAACAAAATAAAAAGAGAAACTCTCTTAATAACAAAGAAAACATGAGTAGACAACTTAGGGAAAGGTCTGCACCATATTTAAACATGAAAAACATGAAATCTCTTGGGACAATCAAGCTAAACCATAAGGTTTCTACTTACCTTAGCTGGAAATTAGGAGGGTTTCTTCAAGAATCCATGGAGTATTTTTGAGGTAGTTGTGACAATCATTGAGAGAAAAAGAGAGTGCTGGAGATAAATTCCCTTTTTCCTATGCAAGAACTAAGATATAAATGAGCCAAATATGACCCTATAATTGTTGGCACTCCACCGCCTCTATCTTCTTCATTTTTTTCCACAAATTGCCAAGTAGGTGATCCACCTACTTGGCCATTTTTAAGTTGCTCATATGTCAAACTAGGTGATACAACTACCTCTTCTTATTAAATCTATAGCTATGGCAGGTGATGCAGCTACTTACTCTTATTAAGTTGGTCAAAAAGTCTAAGTAGGTGATGCCCATACTTGTCACCTACTAGTTTAATTTAGTCAAGCAAGCACCTCACTTATTTTATCTCATTTTCCAAATTCTAATCTTTTAAATGAAAGTTAACACTCAACTCTAAAATTTAAGCTTAATAACCACCTTACTTCTCGAGTTTAAATACTTTCATCAGTATTAACTTAATCGTATACATGTTGAAATGTATGGGGTGTTACATTTTAGTCAAAGAAAAGTTTAATATGATTTCAAAGAAGTAATTTTGAGTATTAACTCAATACAGAGCACCGAGTTGGATAATGGTTTAGATAACCCAAACTCCCTAACACCGCAACCGTAGGATATGATCGTTTTGTTGATTCGGACGACTCCACACATCTCCTGGTAAGGGCTTAGATATGGATCTATAAGTTTATTTCATCCTTTCCCTGTCAAATTATTGGATGACTTTGAAAACGTGGGCAAGATATTATATCATCACAAGACTCATAGTGATGGTTGTCAGTTAGAAAAACTCCACAAGAAATGTAAAGTGTACTATTTTAGTCTTTGATATATTGAATTATACTAGTTGTAAAGCTTTGCTTGTTTTCATTTAACTTATATGATTTATTTTCAGTTGAGTTAGTTTTAGTTCCCTTACAACATATGTATTTCAGTTAGTTGATGTTTCATTCAGCCATTTTACATACCGTATATTCCATGTACTGACGGCATTCAATGTTGCATCATAAACAGATACAGGTGTTCAAGATCGACAACGAGCGTTTCGTTGAGATCTTCCATCCATCAGTTTTTGGTGAGACCTTCTTGATTTCGGGGGGCTCCTCTTCATTTATGTCTTTCAATTTTATTAGACACTTAGGGGTTGTTTGGATTAAGTGTTTTAAATGACTTACAAGTTAAAAGTCAAAAGTCATAAGTTTGGAACACCCAACTTTTGACATTTGGCTTTTTTGTTGTTGTACTTTTTCAGGTTTAAAAAGGTGCCTTTTAAGCACTTTTTGTGTTACCCCTGACACTTCCAAAACGAAAAAATAGCTTAAAAGCCAAAATCCACTGAAAATAAGTCAATACAAACACCCACTTAGCTATTATTTAAATAGTCGTGAATCTTGTCTTGACACCTATCTCAGTTTAGTAGACGCTTCATGCACAAGTTAATTAGTGAGTCAGTTCAGTCTTTAATATTTAAATGCTTAGAACATTATTACTATTCATATTTAGAGTTATCTTCAGACTTGTGCACAAGTACAATTGAGACATTTTAAGTTTGATTAAATGATTCTAAATGTGCACCCTTTTAAGCTTTCACATAAGTGTTTAGCTTTCCGCTCAGTCAGTTGAACAAGGGTTCGCTTGGGACCAATAATGATTTTCGAGTGTCGGCCATCCCCAGGATATAGGCTCAGGGTGTCACATAAGATTTCTATTAATAATCTGTGAATAAATGAAGGAATTTGAATTGGAAAGTTCTAAAATTCTTGGAATAACTTACCTTGATGAAGCCCTTAACTTGGTGTTTCTTGAAGAATTCTTGAGCATTGAAGTTTAGGAGAGAAAGAGAGGGTTTAATGCTGAAATTAACTGATTCCTTACATGTTTAGGGTCATTTAGATAACTTCCCAAAGGTTTAGGACAAAAATACCCTAAAAATAAAAAGAACACATGAATTTTGAGTACAACTCTGCATTGGCTATGTACCACAAAGCTGGAAGATGAAATTTAATTCAAGTGAACGGTGAGTTCCGTTGTTCCGTTTCTTCTCTATGATGCGGACTTGGTCGTGGAATAGGCAACACCTCTGGATAAAAAGTTATAACAGTTTACTCTGAACTCATATTGATGAATGGTCAACGATGTTGGAAAGAAAACTCATAGTTCTTTAATTTTATCGGCCACCTAACTCTTAATTTTTCAATAGATATGATCATTTTTAGTTTACCCTTATATGAACTCATGCGAAAACTTAGTCGATAGAAATGCTTTGAACTTGGCTTTGTGTTAAAGGTTTCTTATGAACCTATTAATGAACCTTAACATGCATATAAAACATAGAAATCAAGGGATTTGGACCTATACACATACGAAGAATGGTTCAAATCTTTACTTAGAAGTTGTGGGAGTTACACATTATTATTTATGCTATTAGTTATTTGTGTCATCTTATGAAACGCCTAGGTTGGACTTTCTACATTTAAGGTTTTGGTTAGTCATGTTTATAGAGAAGACTCTATCAAAATTTTGGCAACTCCTAAGGACTTAACCACGTGACTCTAACTTTTCATTCAAGGAAGAATGTTTCTAAGGGGGAAAGGATGTTACACCGCCCTTTTGAAATGTCTAAATTACCTTGTTCCTTCATGAAAATACTAAAAGTGATTAATTAGTTAAGAAGAATGTGATATGATGTATTTGAATTGTGTAACAGTCATATTTAATGTTTTGAGATTAAGCAATTGTTGTAAAATAAAAGTCTATGAAAGTTATCGATCACAAATTGTTTTAAATGAGTTTCTCTAAAATTTGGTTAAATGTCTTAGAGATTTTCTCTCAATCTATAAAGATTTAGGGTGTGTTTGGTATGAACTCGTTCAGCCGATTCGAAAGCAGCAATAGATGAGATTGAATCAGACAGAAGGTTCACCCCTCACCCTGGGGGATTGGGGAGTTGAGACTTCCTTGCTCTTAGGCCCGCTGTAAGGCCAATAAGATTAGGAAGAAGGGGATTGGATTCTTCCTTTTATCCGAACTGACTCTAATCGTGATTTTGACGGTAAACAGAAAATGTTTTCCAATTTTCTCATGTTTGGTTGGGTTAAATGTTTTCCAAATCAACTCATTTTTCTCAAATTTAAGGAAAATGACTTTCCTTCAAAAACTTAAGGAAAACATTTTCCAAAACTCTCTTCAAACTTCAAATTACAATTTTTTTAGTTGAAAAAATTAATTTATTTTGTCCCTACCCTCAAACCAGCCCCCCAACCAACCCCCATAAAAAATAATAAATTTAAAGCTTGTTTTTTAAAAATATTTTTAACTTCAATTTTTTTACCCCACCCTCACCCCTAACCCCAGGCCCCCTACCACCACCCCCCAAAAAAATATATTAAAAGTTATTTTTAAAAGATATTTCTAATTTTAATTTTTAATTTTTTTTACACTCCCCTACCAGCCTCCCCACCCCCCAAAAAAATTAAAGTTTATTTTTAAAAAATATTTTCGACTTTAAAATTTCACTTTTTCACCCTACCC
>NC_064288.1:14511559-14512487 GCF_019186545.1 Solanum stenotomum
CCCCCCCCCCCCCCCAAAAAAAAATAAAAATAAATTTAAGTCTACTTTAGTAAAAATAAAAGATATTTCTCAATAACATTTTTCATTCATAAATCAAACATTAAAAAAAATTTCCAGAAAATATTTTCTATTCACCAACCAAACATGAGAAAATAAATAAAAAATCTACTTGTTTTCCAGGAAAACATTTTCCATGGAAAACATTTTCCTTCATACCGAACACACCCTTAGGGACCACGACCTATTAAATTGAAGGTCTAGGAGTACTCTAGTTTCCAATGCATCAAATCGTTCATCCATATGACTTAAGATTAGAGAGATGTTCGTATTATTGTGAGACACATAAGCAGACACGTCAGGTGGGCCCATATTGGTGGAATATATATATTTGATCATTCCACATCGTTTCTTCTTTACTTTTTTTCATATTCCAATTCGTAAACTTGAGAAAATCCAAAATAATCCTTAAAATACTCCATAGATCCTTATGATCTAATCTTGCAAGCTTCGAAAAAAGTTGCACTATGTTGTGAGCTCGTCATTTTGACATAGTTTGCGCATCAATCTTGTGATATAGCTTTGGGGGTGTTGTGGCAGCGAGGAACTGTCCCTATAGACTGTTCTTGGTGCTATTACGAGGGTATACAATAGAGTAAGAACATCCTTTTATCAATTTATAGCTACTTTAGGGGTGTGTTTGGTATGAAGGAAAATGTTTTCCTAGAAAATGTTTTCCTGGAAAACAAGTTGATTTTTGACTTATTTTCTCATGTTTGGTTGGTGAGTAGAAAATATTTTCCGGAAAAGATTTTTAGTGTTTGATTTATGAATGATTTTTTTTGTGAGAAATATCTTTTATTTTTACTAGGGTAGAAAATAATTTTTGAAATTGAAAATATTTTTTAAAAACAAACTTAAATTTTTTTGG
>NC_064288.1:14513254-14560878 GCF_019186545.1 Solanum stenotomum
GGTAGGGGTGGGGTGGGTTGGGGGCTGGGTAGGAGGTGCGTGAGGGTGGGTAAAAAAATTGAATTTAAAAATAAGCTTTAAATTTTATTTTTTTGGGGGGAATGGGGGTTGGTTGGGGGGCTGGTTTGAGGATAGGGACAAAATAAATTGATTTTTTCAACAATTTTTTTTTTTAATTGAAAGTTGGAAGAGAGTTTTGGAAAATGTTTTCCTTAAGTTTTGAAGGGAAGTCATTTTCCTTAAATTTGAGAAAAATGAATTGATTTGGAAAACATTTTCCAAAACATTTAACCCAACCAAAAATGAGAAAATTGGAAAACATTTTCCTTCATACCAAACACACCCTAGAGCTCGAATAGTATTTTACAATGAAAATCCATATATTTTCTAGGATTTTCGTGGTGCATTATATTTTTTGTGTATTAATTTAGACCTGTTATATAGTAGTAATGTGGGTGTGGAAAGAAGTTATTAGGCTGCTTGTAGTTGTCAAAAAGATATGTTTAGGCTATATATTTTTTTCGATATGCTTTCTTAAAGCTTGGGAACAATACTATAAGATTGTTATAGATGTGCATTGTCTGCTGTACTAGCTTTGTTGTTTTGCCTTTTTGACAACGGCTTGTTGGCCTTTTCGTATATGTACGTATATGTTCAGTGTATATATTTATAGATATTACGGTGGCCTCGACGCTCACACAAGATGTAATTTATATTCTATATGAATTGATGGGATTAGCTGAGTTGACAGCCGATTCTGTTGATAGGAGCCTTGATGGCTGAGGACTTATTTTTAAGCCCATATATATTGATTTGTTTTCTTGATTTTGAAGCTGGTATTATGCTGGTATCGTAATTTTTTTGCTATGGTCGGCTCAAGGTCAAGTGTGGCAACAGCTATCAGTTGCATCCCTAAATTGGAGTGACATAAACATATGACCATATAATTCATCGTCATATCTCAATGCGAATATCAGCCAGATAATAAATCAAAAGAATAAGCATATAATATTATAAGTTAAAATTAATTAAGAGGAGTAATGTGGGAATGTATGGGGGCGGACCCACCCTTGGCCAAGGGGCGTCAAGCGACACTCCTTCGTCGAAAAAGTACATTATATATAGAGGTCAAATTTTGATTTTATATATATATATTGACATCTCCTTAATAATATCATGAGATTCATGAACTTAGATAGTTTATAATTTATAAACCCACCCATTACTAATTAAACCCGCTCCAAACCCAATCCAAATCCACCTATTAAACAAAACCCACCTTTCCTTTCCAAAGTAAAGTTATCTTCTTCCTCAATAATATCATGAGATTCATGAACTTAGATAGTGAAATCATGATGATGTCTTCAATTTAGAGGGGAATTCTAAGTGACTTTGCGACACATTAAAAATAGGGATAATACATATATTGGACCTTAAACTTGGCTTCAAATTTTAACTTTGACCTCCAACTTTCATAGTGCACAAACAGACACTTTAACTATCCAACCTTTTAATAAATAAACACGCGTGTCTTACCTGGCAAAACGTTTTTTGCGCACGTTTTTTGCGCGAGTTAGGAGTGATTTTTGAGGCCTACAACAGTAAAAAAAAATGCTGAAATGACAACTCTACCCTTCATTAATTTTTATTTTTTTTAGTTCAAAAATGCACGTGTAAAGTGTTTAATTAGTTGGCAGCCATTGAGTGGCTCACTAATACACGTGGCAGCGTTTGCATTTCACGCTCTTGGCTCCAAAAATTGCGTGTTTATTTATTAAAAGGTTGGATAGTTAAAGTGCTTGTTTGTGCACTATGAAAGTTGGAGGTCAAAGTTAAAATTTGAAGTCAAGTTTAAGGTCCAATATATGTATTATGCCTTAAAAATAATAGAGATTTTCGAATTTTAATTTTGAAAACAAATAAACTTTAAGTAAAGAATGATTCCCTTTTAATCTTATAAACCTAGGAGAAATTGATTGAGAAGAAGATAACGTTGCAAAGGAAGGGTTCATGGTTTTGTTTAATAGGTGGATTTGGGACAGGTTTATTAATTGGGTCGGGTTTAATTAGTAATGGGTGTGTTTATAAATTATATTAATATATTAAATTATAACCAATAGTTGAGCGCCACATATTTTTTAAAAAAAATATTTAAAAAGTTAAAATTTAAAATCGTTAAATAAGTGGTCAATTTTGAACCCAAAGGTGGATGATAAGGGTATTTTGGAGCCAATAAATAGATGGAGGGCATTTTTATATCATTTTCAACACTTCAAAGATATTTTAGGCCATTTTCCGAATATTAAATGCACGTTGTATACTGCAACTGATTTGATTCCAGAACACTCTTTTTGGGACTAAACATTTGAACCTGTACTTATATGCATGTCACCAAATTTTTTTTGCATTTATTACTCTATTCACTTTTATTTGTTTGACTTATTTTAATTTGGCACCATATTTTTTACATTTTTTTATATATTATAATATTAAATTAAAAATATATCATAATAATCATTACCCTTGTGATGATATAAATATTATGTGAATAATTGAAATTAAAATATTATTTAAATAAAAAATAATTATACTTTTTTATACATACTGAAAAAGTAGATTATACGAATTGAAATAGAGTGTTTAATAAAATGAAAGATATCTTACGGCAACCACAATAGATTGAGTTATTGGTGGGTACCATTTTTTCCCGTTGCAACAGGTTTTGGTGATATCACAACTTACGGCAGCCGTACGTAATTTTTAATACTCGTTTTCTAAATTTACTTATGAAATGTTCCTATAATATGTGAATTATTTTATTTTGTATAGTGGCGGAGTTAGAAATTTTATTAACGGTGTCTAAGATAATAATGTATGATGTTAAAATAAAATTAAAAAGGCATAATACATAAACATGACCCTTAACTTGACTTCAATGGACAACTATGCCCTCCAATTTTGAGTGTGCACAAATAGACACTTAAACTTGTATAAAATTGAACAAGTAGACACACGTGTCCTACATGACATAATACACGTAGGATGCCACATAAGACGTAAAATTACTATATATGGTGTCATGTAGGAGAATGTGTCTATTTGTTCAATTTTATACAAGTTTAAGTGCCTACTTGTGCACATCCAAAGTTAAAGGTCATAGTTACCAGATGACGTCAAGTTAAGGGTCATATTTATGTACTATGTCAATTAAAAAATATTGTGCTATTTGCCATCACTATATATATATTCGGCTCAATCATGATTTTGCCTGAGCGAGCCATTGAATATAAAAGTAAAAAGTATTGAAAACACTACTAAACTCAGCGTGAATTATTAGTTTCATTCTCGAACTATTGACAGTTTAAGGACACCCATTTACTTGACTAACTAAACTTAAATACACCCTCAATCTTGCAACACGAGTGAAATTAACCCCTAAATTCTCGCTAAGTTTATGGGTATTTTCAACACTTTTTTCCGCGTTTTATTAAGAGTCTCATGCTCCTACAAGAGTTTGAAACCACTTGCTATGTCATATGGTAGATTGGGTGTGTATCTACGTTTAGTTAGTCAAGTAGAGAGATATTTTTGAGATTGTCAATAATTCGGGGATGAAAATAACAATTTACGCCAAATTCAGGAGTGATTTCAATATGTATCTCAATAAAACGAATAGACTACGTTTGCAAAGTTGTTGAAATAAATATCCTAATTTATTCATAATTTTTTTTACTGTAATATAAGTTATCTTGAGATTAAAGTTTTGTTTGAGGTCAAAGGCAAGAATAAGACTTTCTGGTAAGGTAATATTAGATACGTAAAACATTTAATGGAAACATGAATTCAATTTTGGATGACAAAGAAAATTTTGATTCTTTTCCCAAATTTCTATCAGTGTAATTTA
Organism: Solanum stenotomum; assembly: GCF_019186545.1. Taxonomy (NCBI): domain Eukaryota; kingdom Viridiplantae; phylum Streptophyta; class Magnoliopsida; order Solanales; family Solanaceae; genus Solanum; species Solanum stenotomum. The sequence goes on from NC_064288.1 coordinate 14,517,159, forward strand.
GCCGTTGTATTAGTTGGACTCTTCTTGCTTCATAATTAGTACTCCTAATAATTATTTCCAAGGTGATTTTGATATGCAAAAAATATTTATATTTTAAACTCACATAAAAATTCTTCGCACTAATATTTAAGGCTCAATGAGTGTTGTAAAGACCAACCACTTGTATTTGTTGGTTATCAATAATACTTTATCTGCTCTTAATTACTTGTGCACTTTTTTTTTCCAGTTATTTCTAATTGAGAAAATGGTCTAAAACCCTTTCAATCTATACCCGAAATCCCAACTACACACTCAAACTTTACGGGTGTCCTATCACCCTCTTGGACTATTTAAAAATGAAATAAATGACTCTTTAAATGCTGAGTTGGCACATAGAGTGCATTAACTCTCTTTGAGAGAGTGAGAAGCAAAAAAGTAAAAAGAATATTTTTATTATATTTTTGTTACAATTAAATAGTATTATATATTATTTATTTATTTTTATAAGCAAAATGACATTGTTTTAATGGAGAATATTTCCCTTTCACTTTGGAGAAGAAGAATCAGCAGTCCCAACCCCATCTTTGATGGTTGATAAATTTTATATTTGTTAGAGACACTCATCGAACGAGCCGGCAATGCCGAGGAAATAATCACTGAAATAGATGAATTCATCGACAAATTCAAAAAATCATACTTGAGCTTCGAAGCTCTTTAACAATAAATTTGTATTTCGCCCTTCATTCGTCAATTTTTTTTAATTCAAATCAATTTATTTAGATGTTTTCAAACTCAAGAACTCAACAATGGAATTCTCATAAAGGATTCAATTTAATTTCTACAAATTAGTAATTGCAAATGAAGTTTTTCAGATTTAGATTCAAACCCAGAAACCCACATTTCTTTTTTGAGTTTGACAGCTTTGTACGTCAATGGAGTTTTCTAGTTTTTGAATCAAATCTTCACAACAAATTTGAAATCAATTAACAAGTAATGTGTAGATTTCATACACCAAACTTAATCACACTCACAGATTCACACAAATTCGATGAACACGATTGAGAACAATCTTCAAATTTTCAGAAATTAATAAAGCCAAGAAAACAATTGAGTGATTTTGAGGCAAGTATTATAGCAATCTAAAATTTGATGAATCAATTTGTGTATATATATCATTTACAAGTTTTAAAAGAAAAAAGAAAAACTAAATAGAATAAAGATGAAAGAAGGAACTAAGAATTTTTTTTAAAAAATCATTATATATACTTGACAGCTGGCGGTGCGTGTCCACCACCGCAAGTTATGAATGTGGGTGTTCAATTTTAGGGTGTTATTTATTCCATTTAAAAATAGTTCAAGGGGGTAATAGGTCCTCTCTGAAGTATAAGTGTGTAGTTGAGATTTCGGGTATAGATTGGAGGGGTTTTAAACCATTTTCTCTTTCTAATTACTTGTCCATCTTGACAAATCAAGAAATGACAATTTTTTTCACCTATTATACCCTTAATTAATTACTTTGAAAAATGTATAACTTTTTGAAAATCCTAAATTTTGAATTGATAGAGGTAGAATAATAAACTTACTATGTTAATCAGTATTATCTTAATAAGTGTGTCAATTCAAAAGTGAATAAATAATTAAGAGAGTTTCTTATTTTGGAACTCGAGATTAAATTGTCACAATTTTTAAAAAATAAGTGAACGGAGGGAAGAAGTAGAAAGTAATGGTCCTCCACTATTATCACAAAAGTGTTACTACTTCAATAAACTAAAATAAAACAAAACAAAAATTGTTACTTGTTCTTTTGAGTCTCCTCCATTTTACCCACTAAATTAATGGAATTTGGATCTTACTATTTTATATCACAATGATTGGAGTCAACAGAAATTGTCTGCTTAAGGTGAATGGTTAAAAAGTCAAGCTTCGATTAAATCAAAATTAACCACAATGTATATATAATTTCTTTCTTTCACTTTGCTTTGCTCTTTTCTTGGAGAGAGGGCACTAAATATTTTATTTTAAAATATGGTTGCAGGTCAATCATTGCATTAATTCCAACTTGGCCGGTTAAATAGGCTTTTGTCGGGTTCACGAAGTAATAATATGATAGAAATAATAATACTCTATAGTCTATAAAATACAATGTGATTATCCAGCTGATCAGCGCAAAGGAAAGGTAGGCAGAAAGTATAAAGTAATTAAGTCATTTTTTAACTTGTATACAAATGATTTTAAAATTCATAATGAAGAGGCAATATAAATGATGTCACTAAGCTGATTTGTATCACTATTTTAAATTAACGCAACAGATTGTTTGATAGTCGGTTAGAATTATTTAGGTATTTATTTCATCTTATATCATACATAAAATAATATAGAAATAATCTTATAACTTATACAAATATTATAATTGGTTATATGAGTTTCAAAGTTACAAACCAAACATTGTATTAATTTTATATATGAATAACTTACTTTCTAACTAGATATACAAACATGAGTCATTTGGTATAACTTATGCATAAATTAATACATGAATAAGTTTTCTCCTTACTACCTACCGAATGACTTGGAACTCAAGTGTGGTTGTTCATTATAATTGTAATTGTGCATGTTGTTGTGATTGCTGGTTGACTCAGTTATCATGCCGGTAGAGGTTTACTACTGGTTGGCTCGTGTACCACAACTGGTATAAGATATTTTTTGGTTGGCTCAAGTACCGCATCGGTACACTAACAGTTTGTGTGTGGGTTCCATGAGATAATGGGGTATGATGAAACCTTTATCTAGCAGGTCCTTTAACTGATCTTTCAACTCCTTAAGGTAAGCTAGAGACATTTTGTAAGGTGGGATGGAGATAGGTTGGGAATAAAGGTGTATTCCAAAGTCGATTTTCCTTTCAGCAGGAATTCTGGGAAGATCTTCAAGAAACACTTCTGGAAATTCATTCACTACTAAAATTGGCTGAAGAGTTGGGATTTCAGAACTGGTATCCTTAACTCGAACTAGATTATAGATACAACCCTTAGAAATCATCTTTCTGGCCTTAAGGCATGAGATAAACCGATATATAGGCGCTGAGGTACTACCTTTCCATTCGATGACTGGTTCAGTCGAAAATTGAAATTTTACGACTCTGGTTCTACAGTCGATTGTCGACTAAGTAGCCAGTCCATGTCAAGAATGAAATCAAAACCTACCATATCCAACTCTACTATATCAACTAAGGTGATTTCTAAAAGACTAAGACTAGACAATTTCTGTATACATGTTTAGCTAAAACTGGCTCACCAACAGGAGTAGAAACTGAGAAGGGTTCTGATAAGATTTCAGGACTGACATAGGATTTCATTGCAACATAGAGAGTCACGAAAGAAAGTGTGGCTCCTAGATCGAACAATGCATAAACATTCGACTGAAAGACACGTAACATACTAATGACTACATTAGGGGTGTCCTCAACCAAAGCTAGATGAGGTACCCTGCTTAGTCGGGTGACCTGCTAAAGCATTGTCACGCCCCGAGCCTATACCCTGGATGTGGCCAGCACTTGAAGACCATTGCTGGCCCCAAGCGAACCGTTGGCCTGGCTTACTAACTCAATGGAAGACTCTAAACATTTTACGATAATCAAATGAACTTACTCAAATAACTTTACTGAAATAACTCAGAATGTTTAATGGTCAACATTTAACTTGGCCAAAATGGTAACTCAAGTCTTAACATAAGAAATGATAATGTAAAGACGTCTGACTACTAACTGTCTACGAAGCCTCTAAAATAAAGAGGGATGTCGGGACAGGACCCCCGATCATCCTAACATTTGAAAGACTAGAAAGCAAATAAAGGAGTCCTCCGAAATGCAAGGAGGCTCACCAACAGACTCGGAATGCTCAAACTGGATCAACGAGGCACTGGATGCTGATCCTCGTTACCTGCGTCTGCATCATAGAAGATGCAGGCCAACTGACATCAGTACATTGAATGTACGAGTATGCGAGTTGGAATGCTAAAACAAGATATATGCTTGAAAGGAATCTGAAGAAAACACTTACCTTGGCTCTTCTCAACTCATGAATAAACTTAACTCAGAATAAAGCAATGAAACACACGCATTATATGAAAAGCTTTATAAAACTGTAAAAACAACATAGTTCATTAAAGAAAATGCAATAACAAACTTAACTTTACTCATACACAAAGTAATATAGTTTAGGTGGGAGTTTCTCTAACCGACAACCACCACTATGAGCCTAAGTGGTGATACAACGTCTTTTGACACGCTGCCAGAATGGTCCTATACTTTGCCGTCATATAGAACCTACTTAACTTAGTGGATCCACTAGCTTAACTTATGTGATCATCTAAAAAGTATGACCCATTAATACCCATGATGGCTACATGGTTTATGGAGACTTGAGTTAATATGAACTCGCATCCCCATAGCAGTGCTCAATACCACTCCCAAAAATATACTTAGCTCATATGTTTCAAAAACAAACTTCTTTCTTTGGTTTGAGATAATTACTCAAAACTTAGCTTAAAAGCTCTCTTGGAAGAGGATACTTATTCTTGATAGTAATCTTGTTCAACTGGCGGTAATCTATACACATTCTAAGGGAACCATCTTTCTTTCTCACAAATAAGACCGGAGCGCCCCAAGGTGAGATACTTGGTCGAATAAAACCCTTATCTAGGAGATCTTTTAACTGCTCTTTCAACTCTTTCAACTCTGCTCGTGCCATTCTATATGGCGGAATAGAAATAGGACGAGTATCTGGAATGATGTGTATACCGAAGTCTATTTCTCTCTCAGGAGGGACTCCGGGTAGGTCATCAGGAAAGACTTCTGTAAACTATTTTACTATAGGAACTGACTGAATGGGAGGTACCTCAACACTTGAGTCATTAAATTGGACATTAAATCGGACTAAGTGATAGATACAACCCTTCGAAACCAACTTTCTCGCCTTAAGGTACCAAATGAAACGACCCTTAGGCACTGCTGAACTACTACTCCACTTTATGACTGGTTCATTAGGAATCTAAAACTTGACTACTCGAGTTCTACAATCTATCGATGCATAACAGGCATGAAGCTAGTCCATACCTAGAATGACATCGAAATATACCATGTCTAACTCAACTAGATCAGCCATGGTGTCTTTTTGTTTGATGAAAATAACACAATCACGATAAACTCGCTTAGCTAGAATAGACTCTCCAACAGGTGTAGAAACACAAAAGGGTTCACAAAGTTTCTCAGGAAGAACATCAAACTTATTTGCAACATAAGGGGATACAAAATATAAACTTGCTCCTGGGTCTAGCAAAGCATAAACATCAAAAGTAAAGACTTTGATCTTACCAGTAACAACATCTGGAGAGTTCTCTTGCTCTTGGCGACTCGTATCGCATAGAGGCGATTTACCCCTCCGCCAGTACCAGAAGTAGCTCCCCTAGGTGCAACCCTGTCTGGTAGAGCAACTGATGAAGATTGGGCTCTATTGCCCTGATTTCCACTACCTTGCCTGTTCTTAGGACACTCCTTCAAGAAATGACCCTCTTGCCCACAGTTGAAACAACCTGTCTGGCCATTACGACACTTACCTGGGTGTATCCTACCACACTTAGTACATGCAGGTGCCCAATTACCTCCTTGTGCCACACTACTTTGAGACTGTGCAGGTTTAGCTCTGAAGTTCTGTGAATTCTGACCATTATACTCACCTTTTTTTCTGGGTGCAGGTGCACTAGCAGATGATGGTGCAGGTCCCTTTTGCTTCTGAAAGGACGAACGATTCACATTACCTTTTTGCTGCCCAGACTCATTCCCTGTCTTCGCTTTCTTATTTTTGAATTCTTCCTTGTCTCTTAGCTTCTTTTCCTCAACCTGCTGCATATAAACCATCAACCTCGAAATGTCTGTCCTTACCATTTTCGGAGCATAACGAGATAGTTGGGTGAACTTCAACCCATACTCATGCACACTTAGAGAATCCTGCTTAAGTGTAAGAAATTCCCGTACCTTAGCCTCTTTCAATTCTCGGGGAAAGAACGTCCCAAGAATGCTCCCTCAAAATAGGCCCAACTCACAGGTGATGCATCCTCAGTTCTACCCTCTTTCCACTAATCAAACCAAGTCCTAGCAACATTCTTCAGTTGATATGCAACTAGCTCAACTCTCCCAGTATCAGCAATATGCATCACATCGAATACCTTTTTCAGTTCTTCAATGAAGTTCTCTGGATCCTCAGTAGTCCTTGAACCAGTGAAACTTGGAGGATTCATCCTCAAGAACTCATGAATCCTTGAAGTGTCAGCCTCTTCTTGTCGAGCTCCTCTTTACTGCCCGACTTGGTTAGTCACAACTTGGCTCAACATCCGGATAGCCTCACGAAACTCAGCATTAGTGACTTCTCTTTAAGGTTGCACTTCAAGTGCATTAGGTAACTCTTGCTCTTATGGTCCAATATTGCGTCTTGCAGAACGACCTCTGACAGCTTTTCGTGTAGACATGATTATCTGAAACACGCGCAAGCACGAATTAGAAGGAAATTTTTATAGAGATTAACTCTATCGTACGAAATGAATATGAAAGAAATGAGATAGTTCCTAAATCTTGCAGCCTCCTAATTATAGATGTGGCGTGCTTCACACTGATAACTAGGACTCTACAGACACAAATTCATAGACTCCCTAGGACTCTTCAACTCTTGAACTCTGGGCTCTGATACCAAGTTTGTCACGCCCCGAGCCTACACCCTAGACGTGGCCGGCACTTGAAGACCATTGCTGGCCCCAAGCGAACCCTTGGCTTGGCTTACTGACTCAGCGGAAGACTGTAAACATTTTACTATAATCAAATAAAATTACTCAAATAACTTTAGTGAATTAACTCAGAACGTTTAATGGTCAACATTTAACTTGGTCAAAATGGTAACTCAACTCTTAACATAAGAAATGATAATGTAAAGATGTCTGACTACTAACTGTCTACGAAGCCTCTAAAATAAAGAGGGATGTCGGGACAGGACCCCCGATCATCCTAACATCTGAAAGACTAGAAAGCAAATAAAAGAGTCCTCCGAAATGCAAGGAGGCTCACCAACAGACTCTGAATGCTCAAACTAGATCAACGAGACGCTGGATGATGATCCTGGTTACCTGCGTCTATATCATAAGAAGATGCAGGCCAACTGACATCAGTACATTGAATGTACGAGTATGCGAGTTGGAGTGCTAAAACAAGATATAAGCTTGAAAGGAATCTGAAGAAAACACTTACCTTGGCTCTTCTCAACTCATGAATAAACTTAACTCAGAATAAAGCAATGAAACACATGCATTATATGAAAAGCTTTATAAAACAGTAAAAGCAACTTAGTTCATTAAAGAAAATGCAATAACAAACTCAACTTTACTCATACACAAAGTAATATAGTTTAGGTGGGAGTTTCTCTACCCGACAATCACCACTATGAGCCTAAGTGGTGATACAACGTCTTTTGACACGCTGCCAGAATGGTCCTATATTTGCCGTCATATAGAACCTACTTAACTTAGTGGATTCACTAGATTAACTTATGTGATCATCTAAAAAGTATGACCCATTAATACCCATGATGGCTACATGGTTTATGGAGACTTGAGTTAACATGAACTCGCATCCCCATATCGGTTCTCAATACTACTCCCAAAATATACTTAGCTCATATGTTTTAAAAACAAACTTCTTTCTTTGGTTTGAGATAATTACTCAAAACTTAGCTTAAAAGCTCTCTTGAAATCGATGTTCCCTTTTCTTGCTCAAATGTGAAAACATTTATAAACTTCTTTGGGAGTACTTAGTTCCCTAATAGCTTTTTTTGAGAAATGAACTCAACTCTTTAGTATTTGCTTAACTTGAAAATTTGAGTCTTAAAATGAATTTAAAACATTGTTAAAGACTCTTGAAAACTTTAGGAAACTTTGCTTTGACTTGCTTCGTAACTTGTAGACTTGACTCTTGACTTCTTAGACTTTGATCTTAACTTTCCTTGAATTGGATTATGGATTCAAGTTTCATGATCTCGTGTATTGGAATCAACTAGAATAGGTACATTGCTAAGGAACAAGTATGAAAAGGTGGGGAGCGAATGGGGAGAACTGGCATCCCTGGCGCTCTAAGAGGCGCGGGGCGCCAGCTCTCAACATTCAGGGGCTGGTCTGGGGCGCGCTGGCTGGCGCGGCTCCCCAAGGGTGAACATTCAGGGATCCTTTTGGGGCGCGCTGGCTGGCGCGACTCCCCACCCTTATACCCAGGTGTTTGGCGACTTTTCTTCTCTGATTTTCATCTCTAAACCCTCTAAACTTCCATAGTTCTTTCCCCAAACACTTACGATCATTAGTACCCTCAATACCCAATAGATTTAACTCGAAAAACAACCCGGAAACACTAACCAAATCAACACTAGGCATTCAACAATCAACCAACAAGAATTCAACAATGTTCTTCAAGAACTTCGCTTTCTTAACATTCAAACAACTCTAATTTTGCTGAATTGAAACAAGTTTGGCGTATGGGTGAACTAACCCAATACTATGTGATCTCATATACCTCGTAGGGATCACCCCCAACGAATTCCACTCGCAAAGCTTAATCATTCTTGGCGATTTCTTGATTTCTCTCCTCTTTTCTCTTCTTTCTTCTCCTCTCCAAGCCCTAGCGTAAATTCTAATTTTCTAAACTGAATAAAGTCTTTTTTTACCCACAATTAAATCCTAAAAACGAAATAGGCAAATTAGGTAAGGAAAAGACTAGTTTACCCTTCACAAATCCGGATCAGAATTTCCTTAATCTAACCGCCGAATTTCCAAAGGGCATAACTTACTCATACAAACTCGGAATTGGGCAAATTCGGAGGCGTTGGAAAGATAATTCCAAGAACTTTCCAACCATATCTGGAAGTATACCTAACTCATCCTGAGCTAGGAGTTATGGCCGTTTGAAGTTGACCAAAATCTCATTTTTCCTAACTTAAACAAATATCCAGATTTGTAACTATTTCCAAAAACTATTATTCCAAGTTCTTCGCTTCTTCCTAGCTATTTCGAATTGCGAGATGTTACAAGCATTAGGCTGAGTCTACTGACAAATATTCTTGCCCTTGTTTACAAACGGTGGACAAATCCTTAATTTGTGACAAGTCTTACCACATCCAAAACATCCACCAATATCGGTCATACACTCTCTCAGATGGTTCTAACCATACTTATGACAAACATGGAAAGAATATCTACTAGAAACATGGTCATATGACATATAGTTTGGTTCCCTATCATTGTTAAACTTATGCATCACAACACTAGAAGAAGAATAGGTCAGGCCTGAGTATTTCTGACGAAACTGAAAATGACTACCACCTCTTGATCTCTAATGCGGTAGTCATTATTATCTGTCTGATCCCTCTTGTTATCCCTAGCACTCTCCTTAGTCTTTTCCTCCTCAATATGTTTGTACCAAATCGAAGCTACTACCTTCACGAGATAATAGGTCAAGTCTCCACTCTAGACTAGAGTGATACCCATAATTTCAATGTTCTTCTAAACGCCCTCAATGGACTCTTGTGGATCTTCATCTACAAAAGGGTTCATCCAAGTGAAGTCCTAGACTCTAGTTGCGGAAGTACTCACATTTGTGTTCACCGGAGCCACAACCTCTTGGTTGGCCTAAGCGGTCATAGCTTGGGCTAGCACTTGAAAAGCAACCCTAAACTCAGGATGAGTGATACGTCCAGCCAAAGGGTCAATTAGAGTTGGAGGTGCTTGTTGCTCCTCACTCATGTTCCTTTTGACATAGGATCTTCTAGGTGGAATGATGCTGAAAACATGTAAAGCATGAGTTAGAAGGAAACTAGTTAGAGTTGAAACATGACTGAGGGTATGAAAGAAGTGAAGCATTCCTAAAATGTTTAATAGTCTCTCATTTATAGAGATGGTGTGCTTCACACCTATGAACAAGACTCTACTTAACTCAACTTTCAAACTTCCTAAGACTCTTGAACTTGATGTTCTGATACCAAGTTTGTCATGCTCTGAGACTACCCCATAGAGCGACACGATGTTTAGAGCCACAACTGACCCCAAGGTAATCCCATGGCATGACATTACACTATAATAACATAATAAATCTTAAAAGAACAAAATGTGGAAATAAAGTCAGAATAGTCAATCAAATCATATAGCCAAGAATCTAATTTAAGGCATAAGTGGTATCTAACTAATTGTCTGAAAGCCTCTACTAATATGAGTTGTTAGAAAAAATCTCTAGTCATCTCTATTTGTCTGAAAAAATAATGAAAATATTGGAAGAAGCATAAAGTGGTCGTCCTCGGATAATGAGGACTTACCAAGATACTATAGTTGATCTGAAGTCGTACTAACCGTGGGCCCGATGAAGAGCATCAAAACCTATATTATCAAACAATATAGGAAAAAACTATGTGTAAGTACTTGAAATGTACTGAGTATGGAGAAACTACATAAAAAGACATAATATCTGAACATGTTAAATCTGTAAGACATGTTGATGCACTGATCATGTAAATTAACATTAAATTGAGACAACCTGATCTGACATACATATATACAAGGTCATGCAATATCTAAAAGTTTGAACGTGGGAGATACTAAAACAGACATAAACTATGTGAACTACTACATGGAGTATAGTTTACTACTGTCACACCGAGAAGAGATTGTCCAATACTTGCCAAGGCAAGGACGTGATATCTGAGCTAAGGTGAATCCACTAGCTAAATCCAATAAAGACTAATCCTACCGTGACACATAGTTTTGAAACTTACGGATTTCTACTAAAGGTCCACAGACGCTAAACAAAAACCTTCATCCTTGAAGTCTACTTGGTGCTATGTATATTCCCAACAGAACATGCATAAATCTAGAAACAGTAATAATCTGATAATACTGAATTATACTGATAATTGATAAATACTAAGTAGCTTATAAATCATAGAGATACTTCATCTAAAAATATTTAAATCGTGATATCTGAGAATATACTAAAAGATACTTTATCTGAAAGCTTCATAATTCAGAAAACTCTGATAATCTGAGACATACATATGAAAATAGCATAATTCTGATCATAAAATTATTTGCATGTTATTGGTTCATTAAAATATCATTGGAAACATTGAATATAAATCGAAATTATGCAATTGAAGATCAACCATGAAGAAGAAACTGAATCTAAATTAGAACCCATGAAAATCATAAAAGCCCTTGTTTTGGAGAAATCATAATTTGAGAAATTGAGGTTTTTTAGACTTAATGGGTGAAAAGGAACTCATTGATAAAGTTCCCACTTACCTGATGTAGAAACGCTAGCTTGAATTCTTCTATGGAGACTTGAAACTTCGGAGCCCTAGCTTGTTTGAGGGAGAAGACTTGAGTGAGAAGAAGTTGTTTTTGAGACGGTTTTGAATGAATGAAAGGTTAGGGTCTTTATAAACCATAACCCACTTAGAATAGGCTAAAATTACATAATATAGAGATTAAAAGAATAGGAAAAAAACAAAATGACCCTCATTAAAAACTACTGAAAAAAATCTACGTGTGGTTTCATCTACAGACCATAGAATCTTGTTCGTAGAACTTAGAGGAAAATCCTGAGCTTCTAAACCTTGAATGATGGAACCCTTTTTACGATTTGTACTTCTAATTATGGACCATACTGGCTATTTTTAGAACATAAAACCTAAAATTATGAAGTCTCTTAAGAATGAACTATGAGACTCAAACCACGACTCATATTCCATTATATGACTCGTACTGTTTAATTGTTGAAGACATGCTGGGAAAATCTAAGATTTGAGGACTTTGCTTCACGAGGGTCTATCCATAACCGGTAAACACATCCACCACCCATATTACCATATGTCATGCTCAAGTACAATTTTCCTAAATTCTTACTTACAGGACTATCTACAGCTCGTAGATGGCGTATATAAAACAAGAAAACTCTGCAACCTTTATTTTTCTTAACTGTCTGAACCTAATTTGTACTGTGGGACTTTTAAGGTGTTACACTATGGTTGTTAGTCTTCATATAATTGAATTTTGTGGTAGGCTCATGGGCTTAGTAATGATTAAAGGTTAAGGAATTGTTGGGTCATGACAGATTTCTGCGTTTTTTTGTAAATAGAAAAGGGATTTCTCGGGGACAAATGTGTATTCTTAAACATGTCCATCATTGAGTTTTATGTATTAGTGTACTAATTAAATAAGCTGTAAATCTATCTGGAAAGAGTCATGTAAGTGGGTGATGGTTGAATTTTTTTCCAGTTTACATTATGTGTGCATGTTAACGATTTCATTTGTATCGCTTGTAATCCATAGTATGGAGTAAAAGGAGGAGAATGTGAAGTAATATTTTGTTGTCAATCTCAGGAATGAACTTGTCTTAATTGTGTGATATATATGGTTCTTTTGTTGGAACATGTATGTTGGTATGGGATATCTATCGGCTGGCTCGAAATACCAAACTTGGTACATGTTAAATAATGATTGGGTTAGGTACCACGCCTGGTACAAGATTTTCTCATGGTTGTCTTCGGTACCATGCTTGCTACATGTTTGGTTATGCTTATGTGTGTTGGCCTAGATGTGGCCGAATTATTGTGTTTAAATATTGTCATGCCCTGAGACTACCCTGTAGACATTGCACGATGCTTGGAGCCAAAAGTAACCTCAACCTAACCTCATGGCATGACATGACACAAAGATTAGCATACAATAACATAATAGGATAACTAAATGCAGAATTGAACTAGAATAGTCTAGTAAGAATCCAACATCAAATAGACAGCTATTAGAGTAAACATGAGTGAAATCTAACTGATTATCTGAAAATCCTCTACTTATACAAGTTGTTAGGAAAACCCCCCCAGCTAACTCAAACTTTATAAAACTAAAAGTAAAATCCTAAAATCAAGGATCAATAGGTCGTCCTCAGAGAAAAAGGAATCACTAAAGAATGTTGCAACGCTAACTAGAGTTGTACTAATCGTGAGCTAGATAGTGAGTGTTTAAACCTATATTATCAAACAATATGAACAAACAGTATGAGGTCAGTACTTTGAATGTATTGCGTATGAGGAATATGAATAATAAACATGAAATCTGAACATACAAAATCAGTAAAACATGTTAATACAATGTTCAAGTAAATAACATGAAAATGTAATAACCTGAACTGGAATATCTGAATACTTGATCAAGAAATACAAAAAGACTGACCGGGAGAGATCATAAGCCGACATAAACCATGTGAACTACTACATAGAGTTCACTGTACTGCCCCCACACCAAAAATAGGGTGTCCAACATTTGCCAAGGTAAGGGACCTAAAGTGAGCTAATATGGATCCACTAAGCTAATGTCTATAAAGACTTATCCTATAGTGGAACGTAGATTCGAGATTTAGGGTTTGCTACTAAAGGTTCATGGCCACTGACTGAAATCCTTCTTCCCTAAATCCATTTGGTGCATAGTTTAATTCCCAATGGAGAAATGCATTTAAACTGGAAACAATAATAATCTGATAATATTGAATCATGCCGATATATGACAAATATGGAATAGTTCATAAATCATGATAACTTAAAATATACTGAGAGATACTTTATCTAAAAGCATCATATATCATGAAAATTTAATAATTGGATACACATATGAAATAACATAATTTTGAGTCATGAAAATGCTTGCATACTTAGGGTTCATGAAAAAACATTGAAACCCTGGAATTCATAAGTAAAACATGCAATCAAGAACTAAAAAGAACTGATTTACATTGAGTTTTGAAGATCATAGAAACCCTAGTTTTGTAGGAATCATAAAACTTGAAAATCTGGGTTTCTTTGGGACTCAATGGGTAGATGGATACCCATTGACGAAATCCAATATACCAAGAGTAAAAACCTTTGCTTGATTCATAAAACGGAGACGTGAAACTTGGGACCCTAGTTCTTGCTTGAGAGAATACTTGATAGAGAATAAATTGGTTTTGGAAGAGTTAGGAGAGAATGATAGGTTAGGGTCTCTAGGAATCACTTAATGCCCCCTTAGAATATTTCAAAATGACATAGTATAAGAATTAAAAGAATGGAAAAATACCAAAATAACCCTCATCAAAAACTTTTGGAGGTCATCTACAAGGGTAATCTACGGTTCGTAGTTCCATTTACGAACCATAGAACCATGTTCGTAGAACTCAGAGGAGAAGAGTTTTTGAACTTTCAAACTACACCGCCTAACTATAGTCGTACATCTTTTTACAACCTGTCATGACTGTTCGTAGAGATAAGCTGAAATAAATTATCTAAAAGTTGATCTATGAGACATATCTACCATCCATAGATCAAATCTACGATTCGTAAGAAGGTGCTCATAAAGATTAGGCTAGTTGAGTTTATGGGGCTTCATGACTTTGGTTTATAAGACCTTCTACAGCCTGTAAAATCGTCTATCACCCGTGATTCCCACTCATCATATTCAATTCCAATTCCCAAGTTTCTTAAGTCTCACCTACGGATCCCATATACAGTTCGCGGTTCCTTTTATGACCCATAAATGATGTCTAGAAATGCCAAAATTCTTAATATTTCTACACTTTCTGAATAGCACAACTCTTGGTCTATACTGAGGGATTTCAGAGGTGTTACAATATCTCCCCCTTGGGAACATTCATCCCAATATGAGTCTAACAAGGCTGGAAAAACTAGGGAAAAATATGCAACCCAATTCTTAAAGATAAACATTGAAAACTGAATGACTCCGAACTAAAACATGAAGATTTAACTTATTTCATGAACATACATGCATACTAAGACATAGGAATAACTAAAAGTCATGAATGTGAAAAAGCATTAAAGAGGAACTATTACCTCACACTGAAACTGAACTGGAAGGAAAAAGATGGGGGTACTTGAAGATCATATCTGCTTTTGCTTCCTAAATAGATCCCTCAATTATCTGATTCTTCCAAAGAACTTTCACTGAAAATACTTCCTTATTCCTCAACTTACAAACATGACGATAATTTGTTTTATTTGGGACCCCTTTATGAGAAAGACTTTCCTTCGCATCGACACTCTCTAAAGGCAGAAGTGAAGTCGTATTACCAATGCACTTCTTCAACAAAGACACATGAAACACTGGATACACTGATGCTAATTCTGAAGGTAAATACAGCTCATAGGCCACATTACCGAAATGACTTACAATTGGTAAGGACCTACATAACGGGGACAAAGCTTTCCTTTCTCTTTAAACCTCATCATCTCCTTCATGGGTGAAATCTTCAAATATACCTGATCATCTACTACAAATTTAAGCTCTCTTCTCCTCACATCTGCATAAGATTTATGTCTACTCTGGGCCATTTTCAACCTATCTCTAATAAGTCAAACTTTATCAATGGACTAATGAACTGACTCTAGTCATATCAAGTCAATCCACCAATTCAATGAACATATAGGAGACCCACACCTCATACAATAGATCGCCTGAAATGGAGTAATATGAATACTAGAGTTGTAACTATTATTATAAGCAAACTCAATAAAAGAATGCTTATTCCAAGTATCTTTAAAGAGGATCACACAAGCTCTTAACATATCCTCCAAGGTCTGAATAGTTTGTTCTGTCTAACAATCTATCTGTGGGCGAAAAGTTGAGTTAAGCTTAACCTACGTACCAAGACCTTCCTAAAACAATCTCCAAAACTGAGAGGTAAACTGAGTACTCCTATCTAAAATGATAGAAAATAAAAATCCATGCAATTTAACCAACTCTAGAATGTAAAGTCTAGCGTAATCCTTGGATGAATAAAAAGTTTGAACTAGAAGAAAATGCACCTACTTAGTTATTCGGTCCACAAGTACCCATATAGAGTCATACTGACAATACATGTGAGGAAAACTTGTGATGAAGTTCATATTAGATATTTCCACTTCTAAGTAAGAATACTAATATTCTGAGTCTTACCGCCTGGTTTCTGGTGTTTAACCTTAACACGTTGACAATTTGGACACTTAGCCACAAATTCTGCAATATTTTCTTCATTCCATTCCACCATTAGACTTCTCGTAGATAACAATACATCTTAGTGGATCTTGAATGAATAGAATACCAAGAACTATGAGCTTCTGTTAATATTCGTTACCTCAACCCATCAATATCTAGAACATTTAACCAAGCTTGATAACAAAGCACACCATCTCACACTTGGGATAAAGCCTCTATAGACTTTTTGAGGACTGCTTTTTTCAGTTCAACAAAAGTTGGATCATTCTCTTGCTTTGTCTTAACATCCATCACAAGAGACGATTCTGATCCATTATAAACAATGACTCCACCATCTTCCGAATCAATAAGACAGACTCCCAAACAAGCAAGTTTGTGAACTTGACGAACTAACTCCTTTTTCTCATCCTCAACGTGAGCAACATTGTTCATGGAAAACCTACTAAGAGCATCTACCACTATATTGGCTTTACCTAGATGATAAAGGACACTCATAGAGTAAACTTTCAATAACTCAATCCATCTCATCTGACGAAAATTTAAGTCCTTATGCTTGAACATATACTAAAGAATCTTATGATCTATTAGCACATCCCCATGAACACTGTAAATATAGTGCCTTCAAATCTTCAAGAAAAGCATCACTGCTACCAACTATAAATCATGAATTGGGTAATTCATCCTATGAACTTTGAGTTTCCTAGAAGCATATTGACCTTACATGTTGCATCAATAAACAACCAAGGAAAATATTGGAGGCCTCACAATACACCACAAAACTATCTGAACCTTCTAGTAGAGTCAAAATTGGGGCTGAAGTAATCAAGTATTCAACTCCTGAAAACTCTTCTAGAATATTTACACTACTAAAACTTCACTTTCTTAAGAGTAAACCTAGACAAGGGATAAGCAATAGAGGTGAATCATTTAACAAATCATCTGTAGTAACCGGCTAAACCTAAGAAACTCTTAATATCTTAGGGAGAAAGAGGTCTATAGTTCTTGACTACCTTGGTCTTTTAAGGATCAACTGCAATTTCCTCTCCGAAATCTATATGTCCAAGGAATGATAGCGACCTCAACTAAAATGCACACTTACTGAACTTAACAAACAACTAACGGTCCTTAAGAATCTGCAAGAAAATTCTCAAATGGTCTACATGTTCATCCTCACTCTGAAGTAGATCAAAATGTCATTTATGAAGATAATAACGAACATATCCATAATATTGTTTAAACATCATGTTCATCAAATCCATGAAAGCTTCAAGAGCATTCATTAGTCCAAAAGATATAACCACAAATTTCAAGTGACCATATCAAGTCTTGGAGGTTTTCTTCGAAATGTCACATTCTCTGACTCTGAGTTGATTTTAGCCTGATCTGAGATCTATTTTTAATATTAAGTTAGAACCCTAAAACAAGTAGAACAAGTCACCAATCCTGGGGATAGGATACTTATTATTGATTGTAACCTTGATTAACTGACCGTAATTGATGCAAATTCTGAGAAAACCATCTTTCTTCCGCACAAAGACAACTAGAGCACCGATGGAGAGATGTTGTGTCTAATGGAAACTTTATCTAAAAGATTCTTTAACTGATCTTTCAACTTCTTGAGCTCAGTTGGAGCCATTTTGTAAGGAGGGATGGACATAGGCTGGATATCTGAAAGAAGGTTTATTCCAAATTCAATTTCCCTTTCAAGATAAACTCTACGACGATCTTTGGGGAACACTTCTAGGAGTTAATTCACTATAGGGACTAACTAAGGAGTTGGCATTTTAGAACTAAAATCCTTAACCTGAACTAGATGGTAGATACAACCCTTAGAGAAATCTTTTATCTGGCCTTAAGACACAAGCTAAATAGACCTATAGGAGTTGTGGTACTACCCTTCTATTCAATGACTAGGTCATATAGAACTAAAATTTACGACTCTGGTTCTACAGTCAATTAAGGCATAACAAGCGTGTAGCCAGTCCAGGCCAAGAATGATGTCAAAATCGAGTATGTCTATTCTACTAGATAAATTGAGGTGTTTTTATAAAAGATAAAAACTTGGAAATTTTTGTGTACTCATTTAGCTAAAATTGACTCACCAACTGGAGTAGATACTAAAAAAGGTTCTGATAAGATTTTGGGACTGACATCAAATTTCATTGCAATATAAGAAGTCACGAAGGAAAGTGTGGCTTGTGGATCCAACAATGCATAAACATCAAATTAAAAAACAAGTAATATACTAGTGAATACATCATGGGAACCCTCTTGATGTTGTCAAGTCAGAAAAAACATAGAACATGTTCTGACCTTGTCCACCAACAATATTAGTTGAGGTACCCTACTAAATCGGGTGACCTGTTGAAGCTGATGAGTTGTTAAACTATGTCTGCTGACGAGAATCCCTGCTCTTGCCTATGGCCGATGGGTAGTCCCTCAATCTGTGACTTGTCTTACCAAATGATGAGTTCACAAATTGGACTCATTTAGGGCTTTAATTTGATAGAAATAGTGTCCTCAAATGTTTATTTTGTCTCAATATGTGATGAAAACTCTTAAGTTTCAGGTATTTGAAGTTTTAGTGGAAGAATGGACACTTAGGTGCAAAGAGGAACAAAGAGGCTGAAAAGAATGAAAAAGCTGAAGCCTGAGCATCGCCAAGCACACTTGCTGATTCACCAAAGGGACGCACTTCGCCCTTTGTTCCAGTACGCGAAGCACTGAAGGAGCATGATAAAAAAGGTGATGAAAGGAGCAGTCGGCGTTTCGCCGAATAATTCTGTGAAGCAGTACTATCTTGCCCAATGACACAAAGCACGACCATGCTGAAGGCTAGTGCAAGACGGTGACGAACTACACCAAAGGGCGAATCACCGAGTTAATCAACGATTCCGACTAACCTCGCCGAAAGATCCGCCAGCACTATTTTCTGAAGTCAATAAATACTAAACTTGTTGTTAAATTTAAGAGAGTCGAACATTTATTTTAATTTTCACAATAGAATAGTACTTTTTGGGATATTTTCTCTCAAATTTGGAGAGGGTCTTTGGGAGACTTGAAGAAAAAAAGATTTAATCTTTCCCAAGTTGGAAGTGGGTCTTCTCCATTCTTCTTCCTTTGCTTAAATCAAAGTTTAATTCCTTATACCCATTCGATTTTAGTATCATTTTAGGTTTATTTTGTTATTTCTTGACGTGTCACAAAAAACCCCCCATTCTTGGAGTGTGATTTAGCAAATATGTGTTGATATTATTGTTAGGTGTTGATAGCTGATAGGTTAGATGTATTTTAATGGTGATTTCACCTAGTGGTTGTGGTTTAATCTAATGAGTTTATAGTTGCAAATACAAACCAACCCATGTGTTATTGGCTTTCCCGAGAGAGAGGTCGCGAAACCAAGACCGCTAGACTGATGGCCTAAGGAGTGGGTCGACATAAGGTTCAGCCCAAGAGGGTGACCCCTAGTCCCATATCCTAACACTCAGCTCGAGAGAGTGAGTGGGGTAAGGCGTAGGCTGGCCTTTATGCGGCAAATGAGTGTCTAAGAGGAACGCATTTGAAATGGGGTAAGTTGCCCGAGAGGGAACTTATTTCCATCTAAAGCTTAGCTTAGTCACTACTATCTTGCAAATTTCTTATCGAAAGCATGAACCCAACGATTTATCTCAACTTGTATTGCGGTCACAACCCAAGAACTTGTCCCCATACTTGATTTTCTTGTTATTTTTGTTGTTTTTACTACTTTTGACAAAACCCTCATTTGATATTTGACACCTTTGTGTTACCCCTTTTAATTTACAATGCTTTTAATCGTTAATGTCTTTAGCTATGACTAGTTAGAACTTAATTTTATTTTTCTACTAATTCTCAAAACCACTTCCTTGGGACACAACCCCAACCCTTGGTTGGATTACTATATTATCGACGATCACAGACACTCATACTGTAGGTTAGTGTCGTTGGTCACGATAAGCATCAAAATGGCGCCGCTGCCGGAGAGTGGTGTTATTTGAGAATTCTTAGTTAAGTAGAATTTTCGCTCTTCTTAGTTGTAGTTTGCTTACCTAATTTTCAGTTTTGTTTTGAGTAATTGTGTGTTTCAACAACCATATGAGTGTGAACGGCGAAAATAGCTTCCAAGAAGGCAACCCAGCGGGGATACTTTTCATCGAGACGATATTGATGATATTAATAGTGTGTACAACCCTGCACAAGTGAGTGAGATGGATGCGAGTTACATGCCACAAGCAGACGAAAATGCAACATTAGAAGTTACTAGCACAACACTCCATCTCATACATTCAAGAGGTTTATATGGAGGATTAGAGCATGAAGATTCGTATGAACACATATACGAAGCTTCATAGAAGTGTGCACTCTCTGTCATTCAAAACTCTATCGCATGAGTGCATACGACTGCGCTTATTTCCATTATCATTAACTGGGGAAGCAACTAAGTGGTTGATCGAGCTTCCAAAGAACTCCATCAAGTTATGGGAAGATTTGGTTACGGCTTTTCATGAAAGATTATTCCTTCTATAAAAAATAATGAAACTGAGGGATGACATTCAAAATTTTAATCAAAAGGAGGGCAAACCAATTCACGAATCGTGGACACAATTTAAGAGCATTTTGCGAAAATGTCCATCGCATGGAATACAGAGTGAGTTATTGCTCTAATATTGTTATCGTAGTCTGGATTTGGTGAATAAAGGGATAACTGATCAGTTGGTGCAAGGAAGAATAATGTTACAATCTTTTGAAGTAACCTCATTTATCCTAGATGGCATGACTAGAGTAAATCAAGCATGGTACACAAAAGATGACCAAGTTTCCCCACTGTGCTTCAGATTAACGCAGAAACAACTCGATAAAGAAAGGGAAAGGGACGAAAACATCAAAAAGATGTTGTCTCAAATGGAAGTGATACACGAGAACATGAAGGGGACATATGAAGTATTTCGAGTTGAGGAGGGTTCTCCTTCAAGTTACGTAAGATCGGGGGAGTATCAGGGTTGGAACTCCAAAAGAATTGGGGAGGGGGGGTGTTTTTCATCCAGTTACTTGAGATCGGGAGAGAATCAAGGTTGGGACTTCACAAGATATGAGGAGGGTTTCCACCCACGCTATCAACAGTGGGACGAAATCAATGTTGGAACCATTACAGGAGTGAAGAACTAAAGAGATATTGTCATGATTGGGCTGAGCAAGATGACCATGAGGAAGACCGTACCCAATTGAGTGAAAGCCCAAAATCAAAAAGGAGTGCAAGTAGTCCTCGGGTAAATGATCTATTGTCATGCATACTTGATAAAGTTGAGGGCTCTGATGATCTGCTAAAAGGAATGAGAGATGACTTTTCATCACTAAACAGTAAAGTGAATTCGCATGCTGATGCCATCAAAACACTAGAAGGTCAATTGAGTCTATTATCAACTCAATTAACATCCAGTACACTGATGGAAGATAATGAAAGAGGGTTGGTTGTGGTCACCTGCAGTGGAAAGATGGCAAAAGGGAATGTGATAGAGGACGAGGACTCTCGAATGCAGGAAGAGAGCCAGGGTACAAAGGAATGAGAATTGCCCATTCCACAAAACCTTGCCAAAGAACCATAAGAGGATGCAGAGCAACATGTTCAGATTCCAAAAGTTACGCACCCTTTACCCAAAATACCTCCACCATTTCCTAAATGTTTGAAAAAGAAAAATTAAGATGATAAGTTCAAATTTTTTTGGTCAGTATTCAAGAATCTATCAATTAACCTTCCTCTGGTGGAAGCATTGTTAGAAATGTCGGGATACGCCAAATTCATGAAAGAGTTGATTACGAAGAAAATGATCCTAGAGTATGAAACAGTCGAAGTACCCCATAGTTGCACGTAATTATGACAAATGAGTCAATCACCAAGAGAGAAGATCCTAGGGCATTCATAATCCCGTGCACAATTGGCATGCTCTAATTTGCTAAAGCTTTGTGCAATTTAGGAGCAAGCATTAACTTGATGCCCTATGGAATATACAAGCAACTTGGTTTGGGTGAACCAAAGGTAACCACAATGAGACTTCTTATGGTTGATCAATCAATCAAACACCCCATAAGGTTACTTCATGACATATTGGTAAAAGTAGATCGGTTCATCTTTCCAGTTGATTTTGTGATTCTGGATTGTGAGATCGATGCTGAAATCCCCATTATTTTGGGAAGGCCATTCTTAGCTACTGGAAGAGGATTGGTAGATGTCGAAGGCGGGAAATTGAAGTTCCGTGTGAACAATGATGAGGTGAACTTCAATATCTGCAAATCCATACAGAAACCAAGTAACATCCATGTGGTGTCCACTGAGGATGTTATAGATGAAACAATGGCAAGTGTGAGCCATTTAATGTGCAAGAATGAACCCATTGAATTTGTATTTGCCAATTATGATAAATCTGAAGTTCAAGGATATAAGGAAGTGGTGGCTGCCTTATCAGGATTAGGAGAGTATTCAAGGAATACAATCAAGTTGGATATCGACCTGAAATATGCTTTCTTAGGAGCCAATAATACTTTACTAGTGATTATTGGAGCCGATTTTCTTGAAAGGCAGGTGAAATTGCTCATTGAAGTATTGCAGCAACATATAAAAGCTATTGGATGGACAATAGCCGATATAGTAGGAATTCCTCCTAGCATCTGTACTCACAAGATTCGTCTTGAAAATGAATGTAAACCCAGTGTAGAACATCACAAAGATTGAACCCTCCAATGCAAGAGGTGGTGAAAAAGGAGGTCATCAAGGGCTAGATGAGGGAGTGATCTACCCTATTGCGGATAGTAAGTGGGTAAGTCTGGTGCAATGTGTACCAAAAAAAGGAGGTATAACCGTAGTCCCAAATGTGAAAGGAGAACTTGTGCCAACAAGACCAGTGACTGGGTGAAGAGTATGCATGGATTATCGGAAGCTTAACTTATGGACCGAAAAAGACCACTTCCCAATGCCCTTTATGGACCAGATGCTTGACCGGTTATCAGAAATGGGTGGTATTGCTTTTTAGATAGGTATTCCAGTTACAATCAAATCTCTATTGCGCCGGAAGACCAAGAGAAAACCACTTTTACCTACCCTTATGGAACTTTTATATTCAAAAGGATGCTATTCGGGCTATGTAATTCCCCAACAACATTCCACCGTTGCATGTTGTCTATTTTTGCGGATATGGTCGAAGACTCTATGGAGGTATTCATGGACGATTTCTCAGTCGTAGGGGACACATTTGAGGAATGCTTGACACACTTAGGACAGGTGCTACAAATATGCGTGGATATGAATCTGGTTCTCAATTGGAAAAATGTCACTTTATGGTGAAGGAAGGTATCGTTCTCGGGCACAAGGTGTCACAAAAGGAGCTAGAGATTGACAAGGAGAAAATTGAGTTCATTAAGAAATTACCCCCACCAATTTCAGTGAAGGGTGTTCGCAGCTTCTTAGGTCGTGCAGGTTTCTACCGAAGGTTTGTTAAAGACTTCTCAAAGATTGCACATCCACTATGCAAACTCTTCGAGAAGGAAGTAAAATTCCATTTTGATGATGCTTGTATGATCGCATTTAAGTGCTTGAAGGAAAAATTAGTATCTACCCCAATTATCGCCTATCCTAATTGGTCTGTCTGAATCTTTCGAAGTAATGTGTGATGCTAGTGGAATGGCATTGGGAGTAGTGTTGGGGCAAAAGTGCAACAAATTATTTCACCCAATTTACTATGCGAGCAAAACTTTGAATAGTGTCCAACGAAATTATACGGTCACTGAGCAGGAGTTGCTCGCAGTGGTCTATGCATTTGAAAAGTACACACTAATCATGCTGCACTCCGCTACTTAATGGCAAAGAAATATGCAAAACCAAGATTGATAATGTGGGTTCTACTACTACAAGAGTTTGATTTTGAGGTAAAAGATCGAAGAGGCCGCAAAAATCAAGTGGCTGACAATTTATCGAGGTTGAAAAGAAGGGAAGATGCCGAGCGTGAGCTCAATATAGATGATTTCTTTCCCGATGAACAAGTATTTGCTATATCTCTCAAACCTACACCGTGGTATGCAGACTTTGCAAACTACATTGTGAGTAGATTGATACCTGATGAGCTAACCTTTTACCAACAAAAGAGATTCTTGTTTGATGTTAAAAAATACTTTTGGGATGAACCTTACTTATTTCAAGAATGTGCTGACCATGTTATCAGGAGGTGTGTTCCAGAAGAGAAAGTGGTAAGAATTCTCCATGCTTGCCATGCATCTCCAGTAGGAGGTCACCACAGTGGTATTCGTACTGCTGCTAGAGTCCTCCAAAGTTGTTATTACTGGTCGTCCCTATACAAAGATGCACATGAATTTGCAAAGAAATGCTCGCAATGTCAGCAACAAGGCGGAGTGTCTTGAAGGCACGAGCTGCCTCTCACTTCTATTTTGGAGATCGAGCTATTCGATATATGGGGGATCAATTTCATGGGCCCATTTGTGAGCTTATTTGGAAATAAATGCATCTTGGTGGCCGTAGATTATGTCTCCAAATGGGTAGAGGCCATCGCCTTTCCAAACAACGAAGGAAAAAATGTTGTCTAATTTCTGAAACGCTACATTTTCTCAAGATTTGGCACTCCTAGGGCAATCATTAGAGATGGGGGGTCTCACTTTGCAATAAGTAGTTTTCAATGGCACTAAGCAAATAAGGGGTGAAACACAAGGTAGCAACCCCATATCATCCCCAAACAAGTGGCCAAGTCGAAGTGTCAAATCGAGAAATCAAAAGCATCCTGGCAAAGACAGTTAATGCCAATAGAACTGACTAGTCTAGGAAACTCAATGATGCACTATGGGCATACCAGACTGCTTATAAGACACCTATTGGTATGTCTCCATATCAGTTGGTTTATGGTAAGGCTTGTCATTTGCCCGTCGAGCTAGAACGCAAGGTATTGTGGGGATTGAAGGCCTTAAATTTGGACTGGTAAAAAACTTCAAGGGAGAGGGTAGAACAATTAAATGAACTGGATGAATTTAGACTCAGATCGTATGAAAGTTCAGCCATCTACAAGGAGAAGATAAAGAAATGACATGATGCTCGAATACTCAAGCGGGACTTCAAGGTAGGAGATTGGGTTTTGTTATACAACTCTCGACTTAGACTCTTTCCCAGAAAGCTCAAATCCAAATGATCTAAGACCTTTTAGAGTAACATGAGTGTTCACCAATGGTGCCATAGAAATTGAAGGTCAGGAAGGACCTCCATTTAAAGTGAACGGTCAACGTATGAAATTATATTTTGGGGATTGTCAAGAGATTTCTTTGGTTGAAGTGGTGTATTTGGAAGACGCCTGAAGGAGCTACTGCGTCGTGCCACGACATTAACTAAGGCGTTGTTTGGGATTTAACCCAAAACCATGTATTACTTTCTTTTGCTTTGATAAAATAATAGTGTGTTGATTATGCATATGAAAGTATGAAGAGTGAACAAAAAGTGCAGATAGGCGAGTGATGAATCCATTTGGCGAGTCACCGAAAGGGTGGGCAAATCTGAACTTATCCGCCATTTGACTCTAGACATCATCAACATTAGAGTCTGTAAAACTCGATGAGTGTTGGAAATCATTAGCGAATCGTCGACCAAGTCGATGATCTCGACCGAGAAACCAAACAGTCGGCGTTCCACCAGTGAGTTGGCAAAGCTTAACTAACGTCGCCGAGTAGACGGTTTTTGCAAGCCAAAGGGTTAAAAGTTTCAACTTTATTCACCTTCCCTCACTTTTTACCTGTTCAAGACTCACACCTGCACTATAGTTTTATATTTCTTGCACTTCTGGAGTATTTTGATTCATTAGTTTGTGTGCGGATTTGGATTGCAATTGCCGCCTAGCTTCTCATTAGTATTTCAATCAGTACAAAAGGTTAGTTCCTTAATACCCGTAATTATTTTGTCACCATTCATGGCCAGACAAATGGAAAGAATGCGTAAACATGATTCCTTTTTATCTCCTTCTCTGTCTTTCTTTACTTTGCCTTTTGGATTATATGTTAATTGCATTTGACGACAAATTGCTTTTAGTTGTGGTGGGGTGAGGCCTACACTTTTTGTGTGGGCCGACAATTGTGTTTTGTGCATACTCTTGGGGTGTTCTATTTTTAATTGTGTTTTTAAAACTGCTTTGTGATTGTTTGAGCTTGTGGCTCTGTTTCCGTTTATTTTTAATTGCAAAATGANGCTTCTCATTAGTATTTCAATCAGTACAAAAGGTTAGTTCCTTAATACCCGTAATTATTTTGTCACCATTCATGGCCAGACAAATGGAAAGAATGCGTAAACATGATTCCTCTTTATCTCCTTCTCTATCTTTCTTTACTTTGCCTTTTGGATTATATGTTAATTGCATTTGAGGACAAATTGCTTTTAGTTGTGGTGGGGTGAGACCTACACTTTTTGTGTGGGCCGACAATTGTGTTTTGTGCATACTCTTGGGGTGTTCTATTTTTAATTTTTATTTTTAAAACTGCTTTGTGATTGTTTGAGCTTGTGGCTCTGTTTCCGTTTATTTTTAATTGCAAAATGATTTTGACCCTTCAGAATTTTTTTGAATATTTCGCACATTTCTGTCACCTCTCATGTGTTGAATATGGCTATTCTTTTGCAAAAATTTGAGTCTCGGTTTCGATCAATACCGATGACTTCAATAGTGGTTACAATTGAACAAACATTAATGTACGGCTACGATGAAGCCAAATGAAGTTGCATAGACAATATGTGAACTATTTGCATCTCGTTGTGATTAGCCATTTATCGAATTGATTCTCTTGTAATGATCGTTGCACACTAGCGAAAGTGTGTAATCTTACTTGACTTAAGTGTCGATGCCGTGTGTGATGAGCTTACTTTGAACCTTGCATGAATAAACCTAGAATTTGCCTTGTTAATCTGATTGATTTAGAAAGGTGTGCTCTTGAAATGATCTTACCCAACTTTAAAGAGTGTGAGCCAATTTGACATATACCTCTTTTGTGACCTACCCGTGAGCGTGTGAAACTCTTTTGAACACCCTTTGAGCCTTACCCTTCTCTGGGAAAAAACTTGTGAAAACCTAGACCTTTATTCAACCACCACCTATAATCCTCATGACTTTTGATTTAATGAATAGCCAACTTAAGCCAAAAGCTTAAGTTGGGGGTGTGGTTAAAAAGGAGAAGTCAAGAAGTGCAAGAAAAGTCTCCTCAACTCATGATGTTGCGAGAAAAAAAAAAAGGAAAACCTCCATATAAAAATAAAAAATAAAAAAAAAGAAAAGAAAAGAATGAAAAAGAAGATTGTGGAATAAAAGTCCAAAAGAAATGGGGTTTCCAAGCAATTCATGGAGTGAAGAATAGGATAACTTAGAAGCACTAGAAGAAAAATTGATAGAAGAAGGTGAAGATAAAGAAGTGTTGAAAGCTCCACAATTCATGAGGATCCTTAGTCACTAAACCTAAATGACCATACCTTTGCACTCAGCCCCATTACAGGCCTTAGAAAGACCTTTTTTATCTTGAGCAAGCCGAATCGAAGGTTGATTGAAAAATAAGGGCAAACCTATGGGTGAAAACATGCATTGTGTTCCTCTTTTGAGTATGAGTGTTGCATCTGATTCCTGATCTTAAATTGATATACCCCTGTGTCTGAATATGAAATCATTCTTTGTGTGAGGGCATTCAAATACTGTTGTTGAGCTTGAACTTGCATTAGTAGCAAGTATTGTGAGCATGAGAAATCTTTGGTAATGGTGTGTCACAACTTGAATCTTTGAGTACACAATTGATTCATGCATAAGTAAATTGAGTCTTGTTGTGTGCATTCATAATTGAGTCTTGTGTAGCACTGTTTGGGACATCCTATTTGAACTGTTGAACTTGAGTTTTACTTGAGGACAAACAAAAGTTTAAGTTGGGGGTGTTGATGAGTCCACAAATTGGACTCATTTAGGGCTTTAATTTGATAGAAATAGTGTCCTCAAATGTTTATTTTGTCTCAATATCTGATGAAAACTCTTAAGTTTAAGGTATTTGAAGTTTTAGTGGAAGCATGGACACTTAGGCGCAAAAAGAAACAAAAAGGCTTAAAAGAACGAAGAAGCTGAAACCTGAACATCGCCAAGCACACTTGGCGATTCGCCGAAGAGACGCACTCCGCCCTTTGTTCCAATACGCAAAGCCTTGAAGGAGCAGGATCAAAAAGGCGATGAAAGGAGCAGTCGGTGTTTTGCCGAATAATTCTGTGAAGCAGTACTATCTCGCCCAATGACAAAGAGCACGATCGTGCTAAAGGCTAGTGCAAGACGGCGATGAACTACACCAAAGGGCAAACCACTGAGTTAATCGGTGATTCCGACTAACCTCGCCGAAAGATCCGCCAACACTATTTTTTGAAGTCTATAAATAATAAACTTGTTGTTAATTTTAAGAGAGTCGAACATTTATTTTAATTTTCACAATAGAATAGTATTTTTTGGGATATTTTCTCCCAAGTTTGGAGAGGGGTTTTGGGAGACTTGAAAAAAGAAGAATTTGATCTTCCCCAAGTTAGAAGTGGGTCTTCTCCATTCTTTTTCCTTTGCTTAAATTAAGGTTTAATTCCCTATACCCATTTGATTTTAGTATCATTTTAGGTGTATTTTTGTAATTTCTTGATGTGTGGCTAAAAATCCCATTCTTGGGGTATGATTTAGCAAATATGTGTTGATATTATTGTTCGATGTTGCTTGCTGATAGGTTAGATGTATTTTAATGGTGATTTCACCTAGTGGTTGTGGTTTAATCTAATAGGTTCGTAGTTGTAAATACAAAACCACCCATGTGTTTTCGGTTTGCCCGAGAGGGAGGTCTCGAAACCAAGACCGCTAGACTGATGGCATAAGGAGTGGGTCGACATGAGGTTCAGCCCGAGAGGGTGAGCCCTAGTCCCATATCCTAACACTCAGCTCGAGAGAGTGAGTGGGGTAAGGCGTAGGCTGGCCTTAATGCGACAAATGATTGTCCGAGAGGAACGCATTTGAAACGGGGTAAGTTGCCCGAGAGGGAACTTAATTCCAACTAAAGTTTGGCCTAGTCACTATTATCATGCAAATTTCCTATCGAAAACATGTACGCAACGATTTATCTCTACTTGTATTGCGGTCACACCCCAAGAACTTGTCCTCATACTTGATTTTCATGTTATTTTTGTTGTTTTTACTACTTGTGACAAAACCGCATTTTATATTTGACACCTTTCTGTCACCCCTTTTATTTTATAATATTTTTAATCATTAATGTCTTTGGCTAGGACTAGTTAGAACTTCATTTTATTTTTCTACTAATTCTCAAAACCACTCCCTTGGGACCATTTTGATGCTTATCGTGACCAACGACTCTAACCTACAGTACGAGTGTCTACGATCTTCGATAATATAGTAATCCAACCAAGGGTTGGGGTCGTGTCCCAAAGGAGTGGTTTTGAGAATTAGTAGAAAAATAAAATCAAGTTCTAACTAGTCGTAGCTAAAGACATTAACAATTAAAAACATTGTAAATTAAAGGGTGACACAAAGGTGTCAAATATCAAATGGGGGTTTTGTCACAAGTAGTAAAAACAACAAATATAACAAGAAAATCAAGTATGGGGACAAGTTCTTGGGGTGTGACCACAATACAAGTTGAGATAAATCGTTGGGTACATGCTTTCGATAGGAAATTTGCAAGATAATAGTGACTAGGCTAAGCTTTAGATGGAAATAAGTTCCCTCTCTGGCTACTTACCCCGTTTCATTTGCGTTCATCTTGGACACTCATTTTCCGCATGAAGTCCAACCTACGCCTTACCCCACTCACTCTCTCGAGCTAAGTGTTAGGATATGGGACTAGGGCTCACCCTCTTGGGCTGAACCTCATGTCGACCCACTCCTTAGGCCATCAGTCTAGCGGTCTTGGTTTCGCGACCTCTCTTCGGGCAAGCCGAAAACACATGGGTGGTTTTGCATTTGAAACTACAAACCCATTAGATTAAACCACAACCACTAGGTGAAATCACATTAAAATACATCTAACCTATCAGCAAGCAAGACCCAACAATAATATCAACACACATTTGCTAAATCACACCCCAAGAATAAGGGTTTTTAGCCACACATCATGAAATAACAAAATACACCTAAAATGATATTAAAATCAAATGGGTATAAGGAATTAAACCTTGATTTGAGAAAAGGAAGAATAATGGAGAAGACCCACTTCTAACTTAGGGAAGATCAAATCCTTTCTTCAGGTCTCCCAAAAACCCTCTCCAAACTTGAGAGAAAATATCCCAAAAAGTACTATTATATTGTGAAAATTAAAATAAATGTTCGACTCTCTTAAAATTAACAACAAGTGTAGTATTTATAGACTTTAGAAAATAGTTCAGGCGGATCTTTCAGTGAGGCTAGTCGAAATCGCCGATTAACTCGGCGATTCGCCCTTTGGTGTAGTTCATCATCGTCTTGCACTAGCCTTCAGCATGGTCGTGCTCTGTGTCATTGGGCGAGATAGTACTGCTTCACGGAATTATTCAGCGAAACGCCGACTGCTCCTTTCATCGCCTTTTTGATCCTGCTCCTTCACACTCGCCAGTACCGGCCATACACTCGTCTGGATCTTTTTTACCACACTTGTGACATGTAGGGAAAATGTGTCCACTTGTAACACTTCCATGTGCTTAGAGTCTAATGCCCTTTATTTGTTATCTAATTTGAACTTAGGGATAAGAGAACTAGCATAAGATGGGGTTGGACCTCAATACCTTTGACAAAGCTGAGATCCACTACCGCCTCTTGATTTATTATAAGAGTAGTCCACACTATCTATTCTCTCGCTATTGTTATACCTAGCACTTTCTTTGTGCTTTTTCTCTTCAATTTGTTAAACATGAGTCATTAAGCGGGAAATATCAATCTCTTTGATCAATATCGCTGTCTTATATTCCTTAAAACCCATCTTAGAAACACTAGAGACAAGCTTGCTCATGCGGGCCCTAGAGTTGGCCACCATGGTCGGAGCATACTTGGAGAGTTGAGTAAACTTCTAAGAATACTCCTTCACCGTTATGTTACCCTGCCTCATATTTATGAACTCCTAGACCTTAGCCTCTCTCATTTTAAGAAAAAAGAACCTATCTAGAAAAGCACCCACGAACTTTCCCCAATCCAATAGGCCTACATCAACAACTCTTTACTCTTTCCATTGCTTGTACCAAATTTGGGCCACTCCCTTAAACTATTAAGTAACCAAATCGGTACTCTCAACCGCAGTGACACCCATAATCTTAGTAATCTTCTAAATACCCTCTATGAACTTTCAGGGATCCTCATCCACCTTAGAATCATAAAACTCTAGAGGGTTCATCCGAGTGAAATCTCAAGATCTAGTTGCAGTCATACCCATATTTGCGTTCATTGGGGCCACAACTTCTTGGTTGGCCTGAGTAGTCATAGCTTAGGCTAGAACTTGGAAAGAAGCCCTAACTCATCATGAGAGACATATTCAACCAAATGGTCTATTTGAGCTAGAGGTGCTTGTTGCTCCTCATTTTCGTTCCTTCTGACATAGGCTCTTCTGGAAGGCATGGTGTTGTAAACGAGTAAAGCATGAGTTAGAAGGAGACTATATAGAGTTGCACTCTATTGGACAACTAAGAATATGAAGTATTTCCTTACATATTTCATAGCCACATATTCATAGATGTGGTGTTCTTAACACCCATGAATAAGACTCTACTTAATGTGTATTTCAAACACCTTATCTGATATCAAGTTTGTGACAACCCAAGAATACCCCGTAGGCGTGACACAATGTTTAGAGCCACAAGTGATCCCAAGCTAACCTCATGGCATGATATGACACTAAGATTAATATAAAATAGTATATAGGATAACTAAATGAGGAATTTAACTAAAATAGTCTAATAGGAATCCAACATTAAAAAGACAAATATATGAGTACACATGAGCGGATCTAAATAACTGTTTGAAAAGGCTCTACTAATACGAGTTACTAGGAAAAATTCCATCTAACTCCAACTGTCTTAAACTGAAACTAAAATACTTAAATCAAGGATAAAGGGGTCGCAACAGATAAAGAGGACTCACCAAAGACGGTTGAAATGTTGGCTAGATTAGTACTAACGGCTGGCTAGATACTGAGCGTTAGAACATATATTATCAAATAATATAGGTAAAAATTATGTGGTTGGTACTTTGAATATGCTGAGTATGAGAAATATGCATAATAAGCAAAATATCTAAACATACTGAATGTGAAAACATGTTAATACTATGATCAAGTAAATAACATGAAAACTAAATAACTTAAATTGAAACATATAAATAATTGATCATGCAATAATAAAACACTGAATGTGGAGATACTAAAACGAGCATAAATCATGTGAGCTAGTACATGAAGTTGTAATGCCCTCATACCAAAAATAGGGTGTCCAATACTTTCCAAAGTAAGTGACCTGAGATGAGCTAATATGGATATACTAAGCTAATGTCTATAAATACTAATCTTATGGTGGGAAGTAGTTTTGGGATTTAAGAATTGCTACTAAAGGTTCACAGACGTTGACCAGAATCCTTCATCCCCATATCTACTTAGTGCTAAGTATAACACGCAACGAAAACATGCATTTAAACTAAAAATAGTAATAATCTAATAATACTAAATCATGTTAATAACTAACAAAGAATGAGTAGCTCATAAATCATAATAATTGAAAATATATTGATAAATACATTATCTAAAAGCATCATATATAATGAAAATCTGATAATCTGAGACATGCATTTGATTTATCATAATTATGAGTCATAAAAATACTTGCATACTTAGGGTTCATGAAATAACATTGAAATCATGGAATTCATTAGTAAAACATGCAATTAATGGTTAATCGTGAATAATAATTGGTTTACATTGAAAATCCATAAAGTCATAGATATTCTAGTTTTGTAGGAATATAAAAATTGAAAATTTGATATATGGGTGGATGGATACCCATTGAAGAAATCCCATCTAAGAGAGAGAAGAAATTGATTTTGGAAGAGTTAGGAGAAAATGAGAAGTTAGGGTCACTAAGAATCACTTAATCCCCCTTGTAATAGTCCAAAATGACATATTATAGGGATTTAAAAATGGGGAAAAGACAACAATAATCCTCATTAAAAACTATCAAAGCTCATCTACGAGGGGTGTCTACGATCTGTGGTTCCTTTTACGGACCATAGAGCCTTGTATGTAGAATTCATGGGTAAGTCATGAGTTTCTAAACTTTAAAAATATGAGTCTTAACAATGACTCGTACTTCCTATTTACGACCCTTCTCGAATGTTCATAGAGATAAGCTAAAATACAATTTCTAAAGGTTCATCTATGAGATAATTTTATGGTCCATTGATCAATATATGATCCATATGAAGGTGCTTGTAAAGATCATTCAAGTCTTGAGTATCTTGGATTTAGGACTTTGGTTTACGAGACCTTTCTACAACTCATAAAACCATCTACGACCCGTGATTCCCACACATCTTATTCAAGTCTAGTTCCCAAGTTTTTGAAGTCTCACCTATGAATTCCATCTACGGCTCATAGTTTATTTTATGGAACATACATGGTGTCTGTAAATATGTAAATTTTGTAGATTTCTACACTTTCTGAACTACTGGTCTATATTGAGGGATTTGGAGGTATTATGAATGTTGGGGTGGATTATGTGTAAATCAGGGTTGCATGTTGAACACCATAGAAAATATTATAGGGATACTTGTATGGTCTGAGTTACTTGATAGGTGTATTGAATTATGTATAGGATAAGTGAGAGTTTTCGGGCGCTCCACTAAAATGGTTAAGGGCCAAGGACCAGGGTGTTAGAAGGGGATCTTAGAAGAGTCAACATGTCGATTAACAAAGATAGTTGATAGATTTGAATTTAAGAATGGAATAAGTAAGGTAATTATAGTTTTTAGTGGAATGGGCAGGTTTGGGAAGTCTTC
The DNA here is from genome assembly GCF_019186545.1 of Solanum stenotomum. Lineage (NCBI taxonomy): Eukaryota > Viridiplantae > Streptophyta > Magnoliopsida > Solanales > Solanaceae > Solanum > Solanum stenotomum. The sequence goes on from NC_064288.1 coordinate 14,551,298, forward strand.
ATGTGATAGAGGAGTTAGGTTATGGCACTATAGAAGATTGGAATGGCTCCTAATGGTGGAATTGGCAGTGGAATGAGGTAGGGAGGCTTGGGACAGAGTGAATGACATCAAAGGTAGTATTACCTGGTAGTAAGAATTGTTGTTAAATGATCGTGGTTGTATAGCTTCAAGTTATATGTTTCTTTTAATTGTTTATATGATATTATGTGGTGGATTCAGGTTGACCGATGATGCCTACCAGGACATATTATTTGCACTGATACTATTCTTATTATGCCACTTGGTATAATCTGGTTCCACGATAAGTTATGTTTCTTGGTGAAAATGATGGTGATCCCTAGTAGCTTCTACTCCTCTTTAAGCTATGATGGGAGTTGAGTCTTATTTTAAATGTTGTATCTAAATTTAAACTAGTTCCTAGAGAGGGGTTTTTCCTTGTATTTGACAAAAAAAATAAATTATATTTTAATCAAGGCTGAGAGTAATTCTTTTACTTAGATAAGGTGTTATATTATATTTTTGCTTATTTCCTCATTATTAGTTATTAATTGGTTGGTAAGAGTTTTCCTAGCTAGGTGTTAGATTAGATACCTGCATGAATCAATATTTGGATCGTGACAAAGTCGCCTCTGTGGTGGATAAGATGGTGGAATCAAAGTTGAGATGATTTTGGGCACGTAAAGATATGAAAAGTGTAGACGCCCTAGTGAAGAGGTATGAATGGTGACAATGACAGACATCTAGAGAGGTAGAAGCAGGTCAAAATATTATTGAGGGAAGTTGATTAGACAACATCTTGAGCTTATAGAGGAAACAATCTTATATAGAAGGGCTTGTAGGTCGTGGTCAGGGTAGAAGGTTAGTTGATAGTTGAGTGAGTCTCTCACTTTCCTTCGTAATAGGCTTTATAATTGTACTTGGACATTCTCTCTTACCAGTAATATAGGCACTATTCTTTTAGTAGGCATTTCGATATGCGATTTCATCTCGTGATAAAAAATCATGAGATGAAATCAACATTTGGACATGTGATTTCATCTTATAACTTCATATAATGAGATGAAATCTCAAATTCTACAAAAAGCTATATTTCGAAATTTCATATCATAATTTCACTTTTTCTAATACAAAATCGACCCACAAGTTTATATTTTATAAAAAATAACCCCATTATTTTATATCTACATAGTTTTTTGCGAGAATACCAAATGAGTAATGAAATATTTTTGGAATATGAACACGATTATCTATTTACTAATAACATTAAACAAAAAATGGGTCAAAGTAAAATGTAATACACTACAATTAAGGTTCAATTTTACTTTTTTATTGAACTAAAGTTCGACCAATAAATGTTGTATTTACATTTAGATAGTTTTGTGATAGCGTATTATACTTTTATTATGAATTTTTACTTATTTAGTAAGATTGTTTAGATAACTGAGGCAATTTTGATAGTTTTCGCAACTTATGACATTTTTATTTTTATAAGCAAAAATACAACTTAAAAATCCAAATCGCATGTCTAAACAAAAATTCAACTCCATCTCATATAATTTCATATCATGATTGCAAATCATAATTTCATCTCATATGGCCAAATGGGCCCTTAGTTTCTTGTTATTTGATTTCAGTTATCACTTGTACTATTTTGTACTTCAGTTACCATTTATTTGATTATTATTATTATTGTTCTTTCTTATGTATGTTGTGTACAACTCTCCATTTCACATTATTCGTTGTTACTGCTCTCATTTTGGTATGCCCCTTTTCAAATTGTTTAAAAATATGATTTATTTAAGTTGAGGGTCTATCAAAAACTGCATTTCTATATCTTTACATGGTAGGGGTAAGATCTATGTAAACTCTACCTTCTCCATAATCATTTGTGAGATTACATAGAACTCAGTGGCGGATTTAGAATTTTAAGGTTGTGGGTGCTCTGAAAATGACAGAGTCAAAAATGTAAAAAATACATGTTAACAATGAGATTCAAACTTGGGCTCAACAACACTAAAAGAGTCTTAAGCACCCACTCAAGAGTCAATGGGCCAATCAAATCATTTATTCAATGGGTGCTCTATGTTAATTTTATACAAATACCTCTTAATTTCTACATAGATATATATATTCCGAGACAAAGTTAATTGGTGATCGAGCACCCGACGGACTCCATATGGGTCCGCCCCTGCATAGAGTTTGTTGTTGTAATATTATAAATTCAATGTTTTGGAAAATGCATTGAGTATAGTTAATAATAAGGAAAAATTAAATATTAAATTATAAACTATCTCTTAATTTTTCAAACTGAACAAGTAAAAATAAATGGAAGGAGTATGTGTTAACAAAATTATCTTTTTTATTTTGTTTTATCACATAAAAGTCATTCTACTTTTAACCAAATTAGCTAAAATATAAATGTCAGCTTAATTTTTTTGCTTGTAGAATGTACATATAGGTAAGCCTGAAAATCAGTTGGCGCAATGCTTCTAGTGACTAAATCTTGCCCACAGATGCATGTCATGTTGTGAAAAAATTTATCTCTAGCTACCAACCCTATAACCACCAATTTTTATATAGCAACCACAGATCTTTGTTTAGGTAAACTCAATATATTAGTTTATTTTTAAATATTGTTACTCTGTCTCTTTCTAAATATATCATATATAGGAGTACTTAATTCTGACTATGAATTCGAATATAGATTCTTTAATATTTTAACAATATATTTTAAATATTTAAAAACTATACAAAAAGTACTATATATAAACTAATAATTTAAAATATTTTTTAAAAAAAATCCAGAAAAATTATAGTAGTAAAACATTTTTGGTTAGACTCTCCAAATAGAAATACCTTCACGTAAAATGAAACGGAGAGAGTATATTTATTCCTTTTGGGTTTTATGAATTGTTGTATGTATAGGAGCTAGAATATTTATGATCTGTTAATGTCTTTGAAGTTTTAAGTAGAGCAACCTAGGTGAAAAGGGCAAGGCTTGGTTTGGTTTTGTTGCAAGTAGGTTAGAGATACATAGCTCCTGGCCATTTCATTTTCAATCACACCACCCTAGAAAGAAAGAAAATAAATTCAAGGAAAGTAGATTTTAGTAGAAAATACTAGAAAAAGATAAAGGATATATTTTGTAGAAGGTATGTGGTTAAGTATATATCTTACTAATCAGAGAAGGATGTGTTGCAGTAGATGAGATCTTCCGTCTTAATCAAAGGTCTGGATTTTAAATCCTAGTTATGAAAACATCTTTGCTAGGGAACACTTTCTCCCGAATGAGGCCCTGTGCGACGCGACTTCAAATTAATCGGCCTCTGACATAAATAGCAGATACCAAATAAAAAAAAAAGGTTAGGTATATATCTTTCAGATAAAGAAAGGATATAGATAGCAGTAGATCTTCATATCCATTTTTGGCATCTATTCATCTTTCTAGTTGAACTAAACAAAAAATTAAACACTATCCATACATTTGTTTAAAAAAACATGTATAGCTAATTATAACTCCACGCCATTAGGACTAGAAGTAGCTAGGCACTAGCTAGATTTTAAAATGGGTAATTAATCAATACTCTTAATTAATACTTATTGAGTGATGGCCTATATATCCAGCATTGCTTTTAAATCTTTTTAATTAGATTAAACATACATCACACAAGATATATCTCTGTCAAATCCTTGGGAAATTGCATGCACATTTTAATTTTAAAACTAAATCCGTCATTCATCCCCTAGTGCATGCTAATAAACACAACAATGGCATCAAGAAGAAGATTTTCGTTATGGTCCTTGATTTTGTTGGTCCCTTTCCATAAATTTACTACAAGATTGTAATCCATAAGTGGGCACCAAATTCTTTATTTGCTACGTACTAATAAAAACATAAATGCATCTCACATGGGAAAGTTTCATATTCAAATATACAAAAAAGAGGAAAAACAAAACAAACAAACAAAAAGAAAAAGAAAATTGGTGTGTAGTAGTTGAGAAAAATAAATGACAAAAGTGCAAATAATACGACTACGAGTAGAGGTGTACAAAATTGAATCGAAAACTGCATTAAATAATACGACTAGGAGTACTTCCTTTTTACTGATCAAAATCTATTAGTGGTTTATGATAATATATGTGTTGGAAATCTGAAAATATTTTATTATGAAAATAGGTTTAGGCTTCTGTGTATCCGCAGGGTTCAGTGAGTTGTTCTACTATAAAATTTGAAGGATAGAAACTAATAAAAAGAAATAATTAAAAAGAGAAAAACCAACATAATATAATATTGAAAGAAAGAAATTTTTATTGACATATCAATTATATGTTATAAATGCTAATAAAGGGTCTATTAATATTATAATAATGGTTATTAGGCTAGTGAAGGATAAATAATGATTTATGACTATCGTAAAATATAAGTAATATATATATATATATATATATAAAGAGTAAAATGTAGAGAGTATTATTTAAATTACTCTTAGTCTATCTTTTATAAAAGTGAAGAATACTCTTTTATAGGAGGTATATAAACCATTCGTAATTAGTTACAACCTTTAAGAGGGACATTACTTAATTAGATACATGTATACTAAGGAGTTCACGGAATGAAATATATAAAATTAAATGAATTGATAACACTCACCCTCGGGTGTTTATAGATAATATGTCTCGTTAAAATTTTACAAGGAAATTAGTGAATAAAAGCCTAGATAAGAAAAAGAGTGCATACCTATCTTTTAATACACCTTGAGTGCTGCCTTATTTAAAATTTTGAAAAATTCAATCGGAAAAATCTTGGTCAAGGAAAGAAAGAATACAACACATATTTTACTTTCCCTGATGATCTAATCTTTATTTGATATTTTGGATACGACACAATCTTATATTTTAGCTTCTCAAATGTTGATGTTGGCAATGCCTTAGTGAGTAAATTTACAAGATTATCACTCGACCAAAACTATTGAACATCAACCTCACCATTTTATTGAATATTATGTGTGAAAAAGAATTTTGGTAAAATAAGCTTTGTTCGGTCCCCGTTGATGTATTGTTTCATTCAATTGAGTTATGCAAGCAATATTATCTTTCATACAATATTTTTGAAATCTTTGTTTTCGAAGAAGACCGCATATATAGAATTGCAAAATATGTTAAGTCATTCACTTTAATCATACACACTCTCGGTTGGCTTCATGAATGACTATTATATCTGTATTATTTGAAGAAGTGACAATCATTGTTTGTTTCATCAAATGTCACAATATAATTGTACATTCATATGTGAAGAAATAGCATGTTTGAGATCAGACTTTATGTAGGTCAAACTAATATTCCGCATCTGCATAGCCAATAATTTTTTTATTTGAATGCATTAGAATAAAATAGTCTAATATCAATTATTCCTCTAAGATATCTGAATTACGCTTAGAACATTTTTAATGTTTTTTTGTTGGAGAGGAGCTAAATTTTGTCAATAAACTTATTGTAAATAAATATTTTGTAATGATCTTCTAAGTCATTTCCTCTTTATTGCACTGTTTTTGGTGTTTAGGGTGTTCCTATAGCGACCACAAATTATTTATGACTTGCTCGGATTGACATTTCAGTCACCTAGTCATCCATTTGATTTTTATGCAAGTTTTTGTATTTTGGAGCTTTTATACTTGAATGGTTAACTTCAGTAAAAACTTCAGATAGACGGCCTCAGAATGCAATAATGGCGGTTCCGTTAGTTCCGAAACATCGAGTTTGGTCTAAAAGGACTTTTGGTGCGAACCCTGAAACTTTCGAGCTACCTTGTGGATTTTGTCTTAAAATGGAGTTTGGGTGTGAGACTCCATTTTATCGAGACGACCTCCATTTGAAGTTTTTACATCTCCGTTGAGTCTAGAATACAAATTTTGGTGGATAGCGTAGTTTATTTGCGTGCATAAAGTGAAGTACCCCGTTAGAGAATTTTGGGAGTCGATGTTCTAGCGGATAACGAATCTCAAGCACCCCGTCAGAGAATTTTGGGACTTGATGTTCTAGTGGATACAACATCATCTTGTGCAGGTGAAATCCCTCATCACGGTCGCAATGAAGTCCTCTGCGGTTGCAAAGGACAGTGTATCTACTCACCGCGGTTGAGTGGCCTACTGATCGCGATCGCGATCAGCATTCTGTGTGGGTTGACCATTTTTTGTCAGCGGGATTGTAAGGTTTGACCTCCGCAATCGCGATGCCTTGGTTTTGAGTGGTTCACGATCGCGACACTGGGCGTGGCGATAGCGATGAAGCGCTTAGTCGTTTTTAATGAGACTAGTCCTGAATATTTTCAGCTCATTTTGCAATTTAGTGAAGTTGATTTCTTGATCAATTTAGCTTCAATTGAGCGGATTTTTGTTGCTAATTGCTTGAGCTTTGTGTTGGGACCTTCAAGATTGCTTTGGGGGGATTATATTAGGAGGTAAATTATTGTCACCTCCCTCCTTAGTTTTAATTGGTTAAATGTGCTTCTTCATAGTGCATGATTTGTTTTAGCTCGTTGTAAGGCTCAAATTGTGCCCACCTTTGGGGCACAAGTTCCTGAAGCTATATGGGATCAGTTGATAGAGCCAATTTTGAAATTCTCAATGCAGGTCCCACAACACTGTTTTGGCTCATTTTTCGATCCGTCTTCAATTATTATGATTTAGGTATCAAAACGTTTGTACTGCATTGTGATAGATTATTTGTTAGAGTGGTTCGGATATAAGGCAGTTCAGAAGGGAAAGTTCTGCTATAACAGATAGGAGTGCGCACTGTCAACTTTGAGGTAGGATACGGTTTACTGATCATTAGATTGAGCTTGTGCTAGTATATTCATATTGATTAGCTAGTCTTGGCATGAGTGTCTTGTTTGAATTATGTTTAATAGTTAGAACACATGTCAGAGCCTTATTTTCGGATAGTTTCAGAAAATTGAGCATGCTTACTTTAGTTGCGTTGATCGTATCATGCCTAGTGGTAATGTATTGTTGATTGTATTGACTCCTGCTTTGTATATATTATTGGTATTTCTCATTTACGTCGTGTTTCTTGTATGTTACTTTAAATTACTCAATGGTTATTGTTTCTGTCTAATATGCTTGTTACTTGTCGTTGCGAGATACATATTGACTTACCTACTGATGGATTATGGTAGGTGCCATCATGACTCGGGGTTATCATATCATGACATATTTAATTGGAAATTATTGGCTAGGTACATTAAAGTTCCGATAGCACTAATATATGAAGTTTCATCACCAAGAAGCTTCTCATCTCTTTTTGAAGTCGGAATGAATCTTTATTTATGCCAAACGATCTTACAATCATTGGATACTCAATGAAAGTAATTAATTTATGTAAAATCATTCTAAAACCTTTTCAGTGTATATTAATTGATGGAAAAATATGTCATATAACAAATGCTCAATATGTAGGTCAAGACAAAATAGATCTTTCATTTCATTTTCTTTCTTCAATCACTTAATATCTTTTGAAAACTCTTTAAGAGCGTCAATGATGTTCAAGTCATCAAATGTACATATATTAAAATAAATTCATATTCCAACCTTTTAATAGAAATACAAGAACAAATTGATTATTTTTGTATCTTTTTTAGCAAATATTTGCTAAGACGATTGTACCACATTTGTCTTTATTGTTTCAATTCATATAGGAATTTCTTAAGTTTTATTGAACAAGTTTTTTATGAACTTTTATATGCTCCAGGCACTTTGAATGTTTCAGGAATTTTCATAAAATTATCATTGTCCAATAAGTCATGTAATAGACTGTATCAATATTCATTAGTCACATTCAACGCTTTCATGAACTATCAGATTTATTAGATACCTTAAGGTAATTGCATTCATCATAGGAGAATATGTCTCCACAAAATCAATGTCAGGCCTTTGTAAAAAGTCTTGTGCCACAAGTTGTGTTTTATATATATTATGACTTCACTTTTAGCATTTCATTTTCGCACAAGAATTTATTTGTATCTCACTCCTTACTTTTATAGTTTCGATGATCAAGTGTATTTTCTAGAGTAATACATCATTTATTCAAATTGACCTCACACCCACATAATTGAGCGGAGATATAATAAATCTCTTTGAATGACTTTATATATATTTTTATATTAACCCAAGCAAGCAAAATAGTTACATTTCTATCCTAGCGCTAATCCATATACAAATAAACTCTATTCCCCTCACCCACGTTCCATTCCTAGATTTCTCTTGTCCAATTTCACTAGCAATAATCCATTTAATTTATGGATCACACAATAAAATAATCGATTATAAGATTAAGAGAACAAAATATGTGAGGTAGAATCCATTAAACAATCGTATAATCAGAAGTAAATGTTCATACAGTGGTCGTAACCCTAGAATGAAGTCTTCTACACGCTCATTATCTAATTACACATAAAATAATTCATGAACAACAAAAAAATAACAATAATCTAATGGTAAAAGTTAAAAGAAATCCTCGAATTATGATGAATATGCTTCTCTTTATGCTCCTATAATATTTTCAACTTCAACAAGGGTGAACTCCCACCTAAAAATAAACAATTATGAAATTATTTCTTAATTAAAAACACCTCAGAGGGACCAGAAATCATAATACAAAACTTCCCAAAAATTAGGCAGCGTTGGATGACCTCTGTCACGCCCCGACCCTACACCCTAGACGTGGCCGGCACTTGAGAACCATTTTTGATCCCCAAGCAAACCCTTGACCTAGCTAGCTATTTAGTGGAAGACTTACTCACGCATAAAGAAGCATTATAACAAAATTTGATCTCAAAATAAGACTCAACTCGAATGTGTGAAAGTACTCATTGCAATAACTATAATAGTTTATAAAACATCTTTGAAGGAAATAAAGTATTGAGAGACTCATCAACTATTTCTATTTATTAGGCCTCTACTATTAAAGAGATATGTCGGGACAAGACCCACAACATCTCAAAACTACTAAACTGAAAGTAAATGTGAAGTCCTCCGGAATACAAGGAGGCTAACCATAAGCTAACTAGAGTGTATAGTGATCACAACGAAGTGTCTATTGATGATCCTGAACACTTGTATCTGACTCCTAAAAAGATGTAGGTCGAATGACATCAGTACATTTGAATGTACGAGTATGTAATATAACTGAATAGCAATTAACTGTATGAAAGGACTGCAACATATATAGATATATTCTCAACTGTCTGTAAAGAAATAAATGAGTGAAATTATTAAAACTTTACAAAAATACTTACTCATCTCTGAACTAAGCATATTAAGTGATATAATGAAAATACACTTTTAACTCTATTTGGGAGATTCTCAAACCAACAACCATCACTATGAGCTACATGATGATACATCATCTTGTCCACGCTGCCAGACCTATCCTATATCGTGTCGGGATATAGGACACCTCAACTAAGTTGATCCACTAAACTCTGCTTGAATTCACTAAGGATTCATCTAAAAAGTATGATCTTGTATCCATGTTGGCAAGACATGGTTTATGGGTGCTGTGAGTTGTCTAAACCCCCCCCCCCC
>NC_064288.1:14563596-14634393 GCF_019186545.1 Solanum stenotomum
CCCCCCCCCCCCTCTTGACTTTCAATTGGTATCAGAGTAGGTCTCACTATTTCAGTGTTTAACCACACATGAGCAAAGATCCAATGACACACTATCAGATTCCAAACGTTTTACTTCAAGATGACATTCTTCACACCGACCACCATACTTCAATGGACAACATTACTCTCATTGGAAAGACAGATTCAGAATCTTTGTTCCTCAAATGATCATCAAGCATGGATAGTGATCAAGAAGGGCCCAAAGCCTATTCATGGACTGACTAAAAGGATGTCACTGAAAAGCCATTTGATCCTGAATCATTTGACATCACTAAGGAACAACAAGAGGTAATTCAAACTAACGCTAGAGCTATAAGTTTGTTATATTGCGCAGTGAGTGTAGCCGAATATGACAAAATATCAACATGTGAAACTGCGAAAGAAATGTGGGACAAACTAGAAGTGACTTATGAAGGAACCACTAAAGTAAATGAAACTCGGATCAGTTCTCTTGTAAGCGAATATGAGTTATTGAAAATGGTCGAAGATGAAAACGTTGAATCCATGTTCTCGGGATTCAGTAAAATTATATGTGAACTCAAATCACTTAGAATGGTGTACTTTAATGCACTACAAGTCAGAAAACTCATTAGAAGTCTTCCTAAGGCATGAGAAACTAAAGCTGACATTCTTGAAAATGGAGATCTGCAAAAGATGACATACGATGAACTTTGAGGCAACTTAATAGCCTATGAACAAAATCATATTAACAGGTACAACAAGAATGATAAGAAGAAGACAGTGACATTCATAGCCGAGACATCTGATATTGGAGAAGAAGTCGATGAAATCAAAACGAAAGAATGGCTCTTATAAATTGAGGAGTGAGACAAATGCTTAGACAAAGAAGACAAAAACCTCAATAGAAGAACGATTTCAATAGGAATGATGATCGATGCTACTATTATGGAAAACCAGGACACATCAAACAAAATTGCCCAGAACGAAGAAAAAAAAGTAATCGAAGAAACGAAGATCCTAAAAGTCTGGGAGTATGGGATCAAGGAGAAACAACTGATGATGATTATGATGAAATAGCCAACCTATGTTTCATGGCACTAGGTGAAACAAGTGAGGTAAGAGCATTTAACTGTCTTCATTGTAATGACTTACAGAACTCCTTGGACATGGTTACTGATGAATTACAGAAGGTTATTGACGAATACAATAAGCTTGCTCAAGAAAAGAAAGACTGGCAGATTCTTCTCGAAGCAAGTCAAATTGAAGTTGACTTACTTACAGAAGAACTAGAGGAAATAAAAATGCAGCTGAACAGCATCAGAAAATCGCCTAGTCACAGTTCTGTTCGATCTAACCTAACTGCTCTCTATAGGAGAAACTCTCCTAATCGTAGTTCCAACAAATCAAATAAATCTAGTTCTAATTCTTATTCTCATGAAACTTCTGTTAAAATTACCTGCTACACTTGTGGTGATCTTGGTCACAAATCTTTTAATTGTAGAAAATATTCTTCTGAAAAATGGATTTGGAGACCAAAAGCTACTAATCATCAAGGACCCAAAAATACATGGGTACCTAAAAGAAACTAATCTTGTTGTTTTGCAGGAGCAATCGAAGAAAACCTACAAAAAAGGAATATGGGTACTTGATAGTGGATACTCCAGGCATATGTGTGGAACGAAAGAAAACTTCAAAACCATCAAAAAGATCGATGGAGGATTATAAGATTTGGGGACAATGCTAAAGGAGAAGTAACATGAGTGGGAACCATTACTCTAAGCTCATCATGTGATCTGATTGAAGTATATCTAGTTGAAGGGCTCAAGTACAATCTTCTGAGCATCAGTCAACTATGTGATGCTGGATTCCAAGTCACATTCAACGCAGCAAGCTGAATTATCAATCATCCTGAGAAAAAGCTTACTCTCATTGGAGATCGAGTAAATAATATATATATTTTAAATAATGTTGATTTTCCTTCTCTTACTTGTCTCACTGCAGTCACAAGTGATCCTTGGCTATGGCATCGAAAACTTGGACACGCAAGTATGCATGCTCTTGAGAAATTTTCTAAACTTGAGCTAGTCATTGGCTTAACAAAACTAAAATTTGAGAAAAATCACATTTGTGATGCATGCCAATTGGGTAAGCAGACTCGTTCATCTTTTAAAGTAAAAGACATTGTAAGTACCTCTAAACCTCTTCAGCTTCCTCATATGGATTTATTTGGTCCTACTCGAACTGCAAGCATTGGAGGTAAAAGATATGCCTTTGTAATTGTCGATGATTTTTCAAGGTTTACATGGGTAATATTTCTCTCTCACAAAAATGAAGCATTTGCTAATTTTGAAGCATTTTGTAGAAAAGTTCAAAGAGAAACATGTTATTTTATTACAACTATCCACAGTGATCATGGTGGTGAATTTGAGAATAAGGCATTTGAAGAATTATGTGCTCAAAATGGGTTCACTCAAAACTTCTCTTTGCCTAGATCACCTCAGCAAAATGGAGTACTAGAAAGGAAAAATCGTTCTTTACAAGATACAGCAAGAACTATGCTACTCGATCGAAATCTCCCGGACCAGTTTTGGGCAAAAGCTGTAAGTACTGCTTGTAACATTCTTAACAGGTGTCTCATCAGGCCTATACTGAAGAAGATGCCTTATGAACTCTGGAGAGGAAAGAAACCAAACATCAGTTACTTTCATCCTTTTGGTTGTAAGTGTTTTATCCACAATAATGGTAAGAATAATCTTGTGAAATTTGATCCAAGAAGTGATGAAGGTATTTTCCTAGGCTATGCATCGTCTAGCAGGGCTTTTCGAGTTTTTAATAAAAGAACCTTAAGTGTTGAGGAATTTGTACATGTGGTATTTGATGATACTAATCCAAGAGTGCATGAAATAGAAGTTGGTGATGATGAAACTGCATCATTCAATCAATCTGAAGCCATCTCAGAAGTCATTACTGAAACTAATACTGAAGAGCTAGCTACTGCAGAGGTGGAGTCGACTACTCCAGTTAACAAAACTAATATCCCAGGGAATGGAGACATAATGCAAGCTATCCTGAAAACTTCATTCTGGAAAGACCAGATGATAAAATTCAGACAAGATCTTCTCTTCGAAAGCAAGCCTCTTTGGCCCTTGTATCTCAAATGGAGCCAAAATGAATAAATGAAGCTATGGAAGAAGAATCTTGGATACAAGTAATGAAAGAAGAGCTTGATCTGTTCGAAAGAAATCAAGTATGGACTCTTACTGAAAGACCAAATAAATGCTCAGTTATCGGAACAAAATGGGTATTTCGAAACAAGATGAACGGAGAGGGAAAAGTTATCCGGAATAAAGCAAGACTTGTAGCTCAAGGCTACTCACAACAAAAAGGTATTGACTACGATGACACTTTTGCTCCCGTAGCCAGGTTAGAATCAATTCAAATTCTTTTAGCATATGCCTCTTATAAGCGGTTTAAACTTTTTCAAATGGATGTCAAAAGCGCCTTTTTAAATGGTTTTATAAAAGAAGAAGTGTTTGTCAAACAACCCCCTGGTTTTGAAAATCCTTCTTTCCCCGACTATGTCTTTAAACTTTCTAAAGCTCTCTATGGTCTTAAGCAAGCTCCAAAAGCTTGGTATGAAAGATTGAGTACTTTTCTTACAAATAATAATTTTCATTGGGGTAAAATTGACACAACTCTTTTTACTCAGAAAATTGATTCCAACATTCTTATTGTTCAAATTTATGTTGATGATATTATTTTTGATAGTTCTAACTCCTCTCTCTGTGAGAACTTTGCAAATCTTATGAAAGGTGAATTCGAAATGAGTCTCATGGGAGAACTTTCATTCTTCCTTGGTCTACAAATTAAACAATGTGACAAAGGTATCTTCATCAGCCAAGGTAAGTATGCAAAAGAACTCATAAAAAAATTTGGCTTGGACAAAGGTAAAGCTTTTGGAACTCCTATGAGTCCCTCTACCGGTAAGGAAGCTTCAACTCAACTTTGTGCTAAGGGGTTCTTATGACCTTAATTCATATCCAAATCCATTACATACTAAAGAATTGACCCCTACACATATGAGCAATTTAAGAATTACCAGACATGACCTTATACGTAAATGAAGAATAGTTCGGGTCTTAACTTAGAAATTTTCGGGGTGTTACAACCTCGCATCCCAGCTAGGCCTAGTCCTCGTGTCACAATCCCTCTTGCTTCACCTTCCTCTTGATCTTATCAGGGGTTATATTTCTTACCCGCTCGCTTCATAGCTTGATTGGCAACCGCGAGACCTTACTTTAGACTTCGTTTTGCAAGGTTTTTTTACTTTTTGTTTCATACTTAGCCAAATTTTAACTCTTTTCACCAACAAAGTATAAACATCATCTATAAATTCAAAACTACATAATTGAGTGAAAAAAGAGTATCAAACTAAAAAACACTCAAGATGATATTTAAATATGAGTGAAATACGACTAAAAAGAGTATAAATTCACCCAACAATATCACCCCATACTTAAATCTTTATTCATCCGTGAACAACTAACAAGACACTCTCTCACCGTGATCAACTACAATGTACACTCCAAACATGTCTTCTCCTATGTAGATTACCTAAGAAATGTTAAACATTAACACTACTCTCATACAAAGTGCTTACATCAATTCCGAACAAGATAGTTTAATCAAAATATCGCAGTCTAAAATTGGCTCACTAACATAATACATGGGGAAATTACAATCATATCATCAATCAAAGAAGTTGATTAGGTCTTCAAACCATCTATGTGCCCTCACTTTTTAAGAGAAATGTCCCATCACACAATCGAGTTATAATTTTTAGGCATATAATTAGAAAGATATATACTTTCACTCTCACAAACAAATTCACATGTATACAAGATATACCACAAGAGCTTGCCGTTAGTGTCATACTTCATTAATAAAACCATCCTTGACCAATATAGTACATGAATAGTTAAATTCCACGATACAACACCAAAAACCATCCTTGACCAATAAGTAAAATATATTTAAGATTGCTGGAAATTTATGAAAAACACTTGAGCACGGAAGTTGTAAGAATATTTCATATAGCTTGAGGGGTACTGTCAAAACACTATCCTAAATGTAATTAGTGTTTTCTACTATTAACTAGAAGCACTTAAATTAATTAAAGATTTATTAAGAAAGAAAGTTTAGCATGATATAATATTATTGAAAGGAGGATTATTTTTTCTTGGTTGTTGTACACCCAAAGAAAAAGACATTGAACATGTATAGATGAAAACCCTCTCATAAGAAAGGATGAATAATTGAACAAATACTAATTTTAGATGATTGGCAACCAAACAATAACTGTCCCATAATGATCGTTTAAGGATATTCAATACAAATTAAAAGTCTATTGTAATTACAGACATAAAGACGCTTTTAAGAAATTGAGTACAAAGGGTACGTAGTAGAGGCTCATCAATTGCGATATGTACATATTCTTATAATGGGTCTATTATAATAATGACTATTAATAATCGTGACATAGAAAATTGCTTATACGGTTATACCTATACATATCGAATAGAAGGATCTAGCTATCTACACTAGGGATTGAATACTACTTATCAGACAAATATGAGTTGTGGTGCAGTAGTGGGATTGCTTCGGTTTTAATCAAAAGTGTCAGATTCTAGTCCTGGGTATGCAAATTTTGTTGGGAGCGCCACCCCTGGATGGGCTCTGCAGTGTACGATTCGAATTTAGTCAGAGCTCTAATGCAGACTTCGGACACCGGATGTAAAAAAAAAGAGTACTAGTTATCAGGCTGTAGCTTTAACGTGCATATATATATATATATATATATATATTATGGGAATTTTTTTTAAGTTTATTCAAAATTTGGGTTTCATACTTTTTAGTAGAGCAATATGAATACATTATAAGTTATAACGTACGTAAGTTGATGAAATGAGTAAAGTGATAGCAAGTTTAACCTATAGCCTACTTGTGTTTCTGAGATCAACTTTAGCATTTTCGATGTTTTTTTAATTTTTTTTAAAGACGCAACAATTGAGTTATATATGTTGCTACAAAAGTTCGTTTTTGAATCTGATATAATAAATTGTAAGTCAAATGATCGTTCATAAAATTAGCATCTATTAGTTTGTAACAACGTTTTTGCAATAAAATAAATTCCAAATATAATAAAATTGCAATAACGTTTTTGCAATGATCATGATATTTTTGCCCAATTTTAATAAATGGCAACAATTTAATTAATTTGTTGCAATCTTAGAAAATATTTGGTTTTTTTTGTTGCTAATGTATTTAATTTAATTAATAATAACTTATGCTATTGTGGGCTAAAATAATAAAAAAAAATCAGATTTCCGTCAAAAAATCGCGGTCTTTTGTTTTCACCAAAAAATTGTAGAAGTTTCCCAATTTTTCATTTTCTTTTTCCACAAATTTAAGTGCGCCTCTTTAGTTTTCCCCAAAACTGAAGCTAGGTTTTCTCCCTCATTATTTCACCGAGAGGGTTGTTCTTGATTTTTCACTGGTGAGTTTTCTTTTTTGATTTAATCTCTTTTCACAAAGTTAGGTGAATTCTTGTGTATAATTATCTCATGACTTTGTCTCTTTGATTAAACTTTGTTAAATTTCAATTGTCTTTTATTTCTGATACTTTCAATAGAAAAAGATCTGCTTTTTTTTGGGGGGTTTGTGGGTATTTGAATTTGGTTAAACTACTTTGATCGATTAGGTTTGATTATTATTTTTTAATTTGGTTTGGCCCTATTTCGATTCCTAGATAAAGATCTATTAATAATATTAGCAACACTTAAATAAACTTATGTTTCTCGAACTCTTCAAAAATATAAATCGATATTATATCGGATAGTACTCCAAGTGCAAGGTTAATACTCGCAGTATATCCTAGTGCTACCGAATTTCAACATCTCCAATATGTATTTCCTGTAATTTCTTAGTTGCACCGCTCCTTTAAGCTTGAAAAATGTTAACAACAGTGCTCTATTGTTGAGTCTGCACAAAAAAATGGACACTTTGTTGTATAATCAAATTTTTATATTTTTATATGTTGTATTTTCTATGTACCCCTGTTAGTTTTTCTGTTGCTGTCTTCTGGTGATAGTCCATAGTTGATTTTGAACACTCCCTAAACAACAAAAATAGAAAAATAAGTAACAAAATAAGAAGAGTAAGGTTGTTGGAAGATTCCTCAAAATGGAGAGTTTTTAGACTCACAAAGGTTGATCTTTTGAGTAACTTGTATGCACTTCGCACGTCTTTCTCCATTGCTGGACACCGTAGAGTGTAGTTTGAGTTGTATAGATTGTTGCGGCATGGTAAAAATTTGAGCATTTCATATTCCATATAGATTGCTGACTATGAAGGATGGTGAAAACTTAAGCATTTCATATTCCACAAAGAAAGATCGTCCTACATAAAAGATAGCAACTTAAGTTGTCTAAAACCAAGAGCAAAAGTTAGGAAATACTACCTAGATCAGTAATACATTTATTACGTGCAAAAATAAGTATAGTGCATTCAGAACCCATAACGTCTAAATTATGAGTCTGATTCATCACTGACAGCTACTAACATTTTTATCACATTGAGCAGTCTTAAGATATATTCGCATAAAAACATATGCAGTTGGAACTGATATACTAAATTGCAGTCATGTGTTGAGCATCATTCTTTCTTAATATGAAATATGAATGTCCTTAGTAATATGCTAAATGTAGAGCAAAATATACTATTTGCCACTATTATGAGAACATAAATCTATCATTTCAAGAATCTCCTTCCCTTGTAAAGGCTTTATCCGAAATCAACACCAGATCCTTCCTCCACCAGTGGAACATAAACTTCCTCATATATATTTTCATGCTAATAGCATTAAAAACAAACCAACGGGATTGGGCTTCTTTCTAACAATACCTTATATCTCTAAGAATCGGTCTGTCAAATTAATGGTCAAGAAAGTCTCTTTCATGAGCTCAAACTTTTGATGCACCAGGTGATCAGAATGACTAATTTCCATACTTTGAACAAATCTATTAACTTAGCAAAGAGAATAATTATACCTCAATTAGCTAGTCTATTAGGATAGATTGCATTCTCTCATTGATTTCAATTTGTTTATGGACGTGCTTCTCCAAACTATATGGCACAACAAGTTGATATCAATGAGAAAATGCAATTTATCCTAATAGACTGGCTAATTGAGGTATAGTAATTGTTCCCTCTGCTAAGTTAATAGATTTGTTCAGAATATGAAAATTAATACTTGCTCATTCTGATCACCTGGTGCATCATAAGTTTGAGCTCAGGGAAGAGACTTTCCTGACCATTAGTTTGACAAGCCGATTCTTGGAGAAATAAGGTATTCTTAGAAAGAAGCTCAATCTTGTTGGTTTGGTTTCAATGCTATTAGCAGGAAAGTATATATGAGGAAGTTTATGTTCCACTAGTGGAGGAAGGATCTGATGTTGATTTTGGATAAAGCCTTTACAAGGAAAGGAGATTTTCGAAATGATAGATATATGTTCTCATAATAGTTTCAAATCGTATATTTTGCTCTACGTTTAGCATATAACTAAAGACACTCCTAATCCATATCAAGCAAGAAAGAATGGTGCTCAACACATGATTGTAGTTTAGTATATCAGTTCTAACTGCATATGTTTTTATGAAATTTTATCTTAAGGCTTCTCAATGAGATTAAAATATTAGTAGTTGTCTATGATGGATATACTCATAATTTAGATGTTGTGGATTCGGTATGCACTATACTTATTTTTGCACTTAACAAATGTATTACTGATCTACGTAGTTTTGCTAACTTTTACTCTTGGTTAGACATATTGAACTACTATCTTTTATGTTGGACGAGCATTTCTTTGTGGAATATGAAATGCTCAATTTTTTACCATACCACAACAATCTATACAACTCAAAACTATACTCTACGGCGTCCAGCAATTGAGCAAGATGTGTGAGGTGCATACAAGTTACTCAAAAGATAAATTTTTGTGAGTCTAAAAACTCTTCATTTGAGGAATCTTCCAACTCAACCTTTCTCTTCTTATTTTATTACTTATTTTTCTATCTTTATTTTTTAGGGAGAGTTCAAAATCAATTATAGACCAGTACCAGAAGGCAGCAACAAAAAAACTAATGTGGGTACATATAAAATACAACATATCAAAATTTGGTTATGCAACAAAGTGTGCACTTGCCCACTTTTTGGCGCAAACTCACAATAGAGGAAAGTTGTTAGCATTTTTCAAGCTTAAAGGAGAGGTGCAACTAAGAAATTACAGTAAATACTTATTGGAGATGTTGAAATTTTGTACTACTAGGACATACTGCGAGTATTAACCTTGCACTTGGAGTAGTATCCTGTCACAATCCGAGCCTATACCCTAGACGTGACCGGCACTCGAGAATCATTGCTGGCCCCCAAGCGGACCCTCATCATGGCTGACTACAAGAGGAATACTAACTCATACAACAAAGGCTTAAAACAAAATTAAATCTATTAAACTCAAATACTCAACTCATAAAGTCTGAAGAAAATACTCAATAGCAATACTTATAATTTGTAAAACAACACAAAAGAAAGTAAATACTGAGAGACAGCTCGACTCTGTCTATCTATGAAGCCTTTACCATTAAGAAAGGATGTCAAGACAAGACCTACGACATTTCAAAACTACTAACTAGAAGTATATGTGAAGTCCTACGGAATACAATGAGGTTCACCAAAAGCTAGCTGGAGTGTAGAGTGATCTCAACGAAGCTCATGTTGATGATCATGAACACATGTATCTGTATCATAAAAAGATGCAAGTCGAATGAAATCAGTACATTTGAATGTACGAGTATGTAATATATACGAAGCAAAATAATTGAACGAAAGGACTACAATAAATAAAAACTATACTCAAGTTGAATGTAAAGAAATAAAGGTTTAAATCAATTAAAGCTTTACAAAATACCTACTCATCTCAGAACTCAACATAATAAGTGATATATAAAAATATACTTTAACTCTATTGGGAGATTCTCTAACCGGCAACCATCACTATGAGCTACGTGATGATACAACATCTTATCCACACTGCCAGTACTGTCATATATCATGTCGAGATATAGAACCTCTCAACTAAGTGGATCCACTAAGATATAAAGATTCATCAAAGAAGTATGATCATGTGCCCATGTTAGCAAGACATGGTTTATGGGGCTATGAGTTGTCTGAACTCTCAAATAAGTTCCCTTATACTCTTGCTTAAATCTGTGTTAATCTCTTTCTGAAACTCCTCTTTACTTTCTCAAAACTCAGTTTAAAAAATTATGTTTTGTTTAAAATATTCTCAATAAGAACTCAATGAATATTCAGAAAATAGGGTTCATGCTAAAAAATAGACATGAACAGGAGGATTTAATAAAGGGATAATGTTGTTTTATACTAATATAGTTTCAAGTTGGTAATTAGAGTTAGAAGCTTCACAACTTCCTCCACTCACCTCCATGGGCGAATATAGTCTACTAGACTAGCCAAGAAAGAGAGACGTAGAATATATTCTAGGTCATTTGGAAGGGCTTCGTATAGTTTTGGGGTGCAACGTTGTGGTTGTTCCCTCTCCTTTAAGTCGAGTAACTTCGTGCCTATCCTTACCGAGAAAAATGAGTTTGAGTGCATCTACCATTCATATCTATTTTGATTTTTCCGAACAATAATTTGATCTGCCTCTTCTTCGATCAAGAATCCCCAACAAATCCTTGACTCCTTGAATACAATGGAATTTCACACTTGGCGAATCTTTCACTCTAGCTCCTCTAATCAACTCAAGAATCTCAATGAAAGATATAGCAACTCAATAATAAGGAAATGTAATTCAATAATTAGTAACTCAAGAACTCAAAACACAATATCAACTCATATCAAGAATACTAAAATCTAAGGATAGAACCCTAGATTACTCTTTTACTTATTTGAAAGTAGATGTAGGGCATGAGGACGAACTATTCCAATACTATGATAACCTTACATACCTGAAAGAATAAAGCTCTTGAAATGGTTTGAAGAAAAACTTGATTGGAAGACTTGAAACCCTAGCTTTTGTCTCTTTTGCGGTTTTCATGGAGATGAAGGGTGGAGAAGAACCTTGGATTGAAAACGTTAGGACTCTTAAGGAGAATCTTTAACTTGGAGCCTTTAGATCTTGAGAAATTGGAGAAATCCCTTTCTTGGAGTTCTTGGTCTTTGGAAGATGGATAATTAGGGATTTTGAGAGTTATTATACACATAATGATGTTATTAGTTGTAATATGGACTTAGGGAAGTTGTTTTAGCGTAAAAGGTCAATAATACCCTTTTATGAACATAAGAAAATCATAAAAATCAAAGAAAATGACCTTTTTAATGAATTTTGTCGGCCAAATTGGTGATCTAGAGGTCTCCTCGCCAAAAATACTCAACGGATCTCCCAAATGGATAGAATCTTAAGGTTTTTGATACAATTCGGTGATTCTCCAACCCATTCGGCAGATCACCGATTTAGCAGGTGAGTTTGCCCAATTTTCTACCCCGAGGATGTTCTAGTAAAACAACCATAACTCTTTACTCCGAACTCATAATAAGGAAAACTCAGTAGCGTCGGAAAGAAGACTCATAGGCTTTTATTTGATAGGTCATAAGTCACCTAATTAATTATATATGCTGTGAGATATAAGTGTTTGAAATTGACATTTATATGAACTCATGCGAGAACTTAGCCAATAGGAATGCTTTGAACTTGACTTGGTGTTTGAGGTCTCTTATTACCCTATATCACTTTAGAAACTCTTGCTACACTTGGTAAAGGAATATTTAACACATGACCAAGTAAAAAAGTAACCCGGTTCAAGCTCATATACTAACGACAAACGATTCAAATTTTAAGACTAGAGTTGCAAGGCACTACAAAATAATTTGGGTCTTAGCTTAGAAATTTTTTGGTGTGTTACATTATCTCTCCCTTGAGATCATTTGTCCTCGAATGACGGTGAAACTCAGCATAGAAAGGAATGGAGTTACTCTTACTATCTTTCTAACTTCTGAACTTGCCTCTTAATATAGGCAGAACTAATTCATACTAAGAGTTTTGAAACTAGACTAGAGTACGCTTGTCACGAATGCTCATATAAGATTACAAGATTATAGGTTATGACATGAACTTTCTAAGTATCACAATAGGAGAATCAACTCTCTCCCATCTATCATCGCACAACTGCTATCAACAATATGATTCTCAAAACTAAAAAAACAAGATCACTGAAAGATCTTAGAGCGAAAGATCATCAGCACGATTCACTCAAGAAATCAGATTTAAGAATATGCATGAAATAACATTATGTTTCTAGCCATTAAGAGTAAATCACGAATTTTTTAGACTGAGCATACTGTGAGACATGAATGCTTATTTGAATAGGTTTATATCATGAAGCTGATATCTATAACTTTATGGAGTAAGATTGAGATCAATGGGCTAAAGTCTTTCCCCCTCATTCTGGGAACTGAACATAGATGTGGATTTGTATGAAGTGTATGAGCATATGTTATGGACATAAGGCTGATATTAGGGACATCAACCAGATGTTATAATGACTGAACTTTGAGGAATATGCTAGAGTAAGAATGGAATGATATGTCACTATAAATCTTTATGAACACATCACAATCTGATTCTTAACTATTGACTTGGTTTTTTATCTTATCATCTCCCCCTTAGGTCAGAAGCTGACACTTTAAAGCTATGGATCTATTCCCTCCTCTCTACACTAGTCTATATTTGATTTACTCTAATACTCGAAAAATGCTAATCTCATGGCTACTAAACTCTCCATGCGTAGGCACTAAGATTCCTTCTAGGACTTCTTTCTAACAACTTCTTCCCTTAACGTCTTCCTGCTTCTATATAAGTCTTTCTATAATCGTTACCATCATTGGCTTATAAATCCGCTTAATCTAACCGTTATTGGTTTGACTTCTTCTTCTTAGCCTAAAAATACTGTCCTTTAAATTTCATATCTACCTAATTGGAGGAAACTTGATATTTAAGAGGCTCATCATTGGCAAGGCTATACTAAATCTCTTCTACCAAACTCTTAAGGGTAATAATAATGCTTAGATCAGCCTACCAATCAGTGACAGCTCAACTATATTATCTAGGCACACATGAAAAATCATAAACTTAATTGGAACCTTGTCTAACTACATACAATCTGGGGTACACCTCTTAATGCTCTTGCTAATTTAATGACTTAGCCACACTTCATTACTCTCATCTAAGAATTATATTACCACACTCGTACCACTCACATTTATCGAAAAGTAGCATCTTAATTCCTCAACTAAATTATGTCAAACCTACAAGATCAAATCTCCAAACTAACATCATTACCCTCACGTGGCCATCCTTCTTATCACGACACCCATTTCAAAATTCAAGCTTAGTGTCTAGTACTAAACATGAATATCAATATTGTTGCTCGTATACTATACTAACTTATAAATATTAGATAAAATTCAGAAACACTGGTCTACTAAGACCTTATGACAAGTAGTCAATTTTTATCTCCTAATCTACCTATTTACATATTACCGTCACATTCCCTTTTACAACTTAAGCACTATTTACCCCTCATTATGCATCATTGTCTAATTAGTTCTATAACCCTCTGAATATCATGCTTTTTCCTTTCAAAATCATAAGTCTTTCTTTGATCTATCACCTCATGAATACTCTGCTCTTTTATTTAACACTTATACTTGGCCTTCACTAACTAGTAACTATTACACTGCCTTCTATCATGAAATCCACAAAAAATTACCAATCCTTAGTCCATACATAAGGGAAAACTCCTCATTAAAGACTTACTAGGTAATTGACTGCAACTATACACTTTACTCAAAAACTATCCCCATTTCTTAGGTTAATACACCTCTAAATGCATACTTCTAACTCTGAGCAATTCTACTACTATTGATTATAACATCGTAACTATTACTATCTTTTCGAGTGAAAATACTATCCAAGCTCTAAAACATACTTTTCTCTTAAAGGGTATCACCTTAACACAAGGCATAGAGAAGAGAGTCTAGGAGTACATCTTGCTTTTAGTTCGAAATATTGATTCATCTGAAAAAAGTGCATTTTTTTAATCAATACACTTAATGCACACTAATTGGCTTCTCACAAGCCATGTGATATCCCTTTACTTTCTGAAGACTTTTGTTGAGGGTAACTCATCGATAAGACTTTGGGCTTTGCTTTTCAACCACCTTCAGTATGAGGGGTAGTCGAATGGAATTGAGAAACACCGGAGTTTGAATAAGTTTCTTATGGCACAGTCTATTGAACGATTTAGAGTGAAAGACGGGAAACTTTTCTTAAATGTCAGTAGTCCCTCATTTATAGAAGTGGGGCACTCACAACCATAAATAAGATCCTACTGACATGGCTTCATCGACACCCTAGGACACTTGAATTATGTGATTTGATGCCAAGTTTATCATGACCCAAGCCTATACCTTGGATTTGGCCGGCACTCGAGAACCGGTGCTAGTCCCAAAGTGAACCGTCATCCCAGCTTAATACAAGAAGAAAACTAACTAGGTAAGAAGAGGCTTAAAACATAATTAAATCCGTTAAACTCAAGCATTCAACTCATAAAGTCTGGAAAATACTCAATAGCAATACTTATAGTTTGTAAAACAACTCAAAAGAAATTAAATAATGAGAGACACCAACTTTGTCTGTCTATGAAACTCTACCATTAAGGAATGATGTCAGGACAAGACCCTCGACATTTCAAAACTACTAACAAGAAAGTAAATGTGAAGTCCTTCAGAATACAAGGAGGCTCACCAAAAGCTAGTTGGAGTGCAGACGAAGCGCCTGTTGATGATCATGAACATATGTATCTGCATAATAAAAAGATGCAATTCAAATAACATCAGTACATTTGAATGTACGAGTATGTAATATGGTTGACGTGAAATAACTGAATGAAAGGACTGCAATAGATAAAAAAAAATATACTCAAGCTGAATGTAAAGAAATAAAGGAGTTAAATCCTTTAAAGCTTTACAAAATACTTACTCATCTTTGAACCCAATATAATAAGTGATATATAAAAATAAACTGTAACTCTATTGAGAGATTCTCTAACCGACAACTATCACTACGATCTATGTGATGATACAACGCGTGTCCACGCCGCAAGAACTGTCTTATATCGTGCCGGGATATAGAACCTATCAACTAAGTGGATCCACTAAGCAATAAGGATTCATCTAAACAGTATGATCCTTTATCAGTGTTGGCAACACATGGTTTATGGGGGTTGTTAGTTGTCAGAACTCTCCACATATCGATGCTCAAAAATATTCCAAATAATATATACTCTTGGTTAAATGTATAAAACATACTATTTCTTTGATTTGAGATACTTGCTCAAACTATCCTCTTAAAAGAGGTAATTTTTCTGAAATATCTCTGAAACTCATTGCTCATTTAGAAAACAAGGTTTCTCTTTGCTCAATGTAAAAATACATTATGGATTTAGAAAATTGCTCAGAATGGGCCTCTTTAAGAGGTAACTACCCTATACTCAATCTTTCTAAAAATTCTTTTACCTTTTCTCAAAATAATATTCTATTTCTTCAAGTTAAAAATAAACATTTGGGAAATACTTAGTTCCCTTATACACTTGCTTACATCTTGGTTAAGATCTTTCTCAAACCCCTTTTTACTTTCTCAAAACTCAATTTAAACAATTATATTTTATTTAAAAGATTCTCAATAAGAATTCAATGAATACTTAGAAAATAGGGTTCATGCTGAAAAATAGACATGAACAGTCAACTAAAGAATTTCAATGCAAAATATAGCAACTACTAAATAATCAGGAAAAAGAATTCAATAATCAATAAACTCAAGAACTCATAACTCAATATCAACTCATCTTAAGAATACTAAAATCTAAGGATAGAACCCTAGGTTACTGATTTACTTATTTGAAAATAGATGTATAATGTGAGGACGAACTAGTCCAACACTATGATAGTCTTACATACCTGAAAAAATAAAGCTCTTGAAGAGGTTTGAAGAAAAACTTGATTAGAAGACTTGAAACCCCAATTTTTGTCTCTCTTATGGGTTTCTTGGAGATGAAGGGTGGAGAAGAACCTTGGATTGAAAACCTTAGGATTCTTAAATAGAATCATGAACATCGAGCCTTTAGATCTTGAGATATTAGGGAAATCCTTTTCTTGGAGTTCTTGATCTTTGGAAGATTGAGAATTAGGAATTTTGAGAGTTATTATACGTATAATGATGTTAGTAGGTTGTAAGATGGACTTAGGGAAGTTGATTTACGTAAAAGGTTAATAATATCCTTCTAGGAACATAAGAAAATCATAAAATCAAAGAAAATGACCTTTTAATGAATTTTGTCGGCCAAATTGGCAATCTATAGGTATCCTCATCAAAAATACTCAGCGGATCTCCTATTGGGACTTTAGATCGCCCAAATGGACAGAATCTTAGGGTTTTCGAGAAAATTTGGTGAGCTAATTTGTCGATTCGCCAACCCATTCGGCGGATCACCGATTGAGCAGGTGAGTTCACCCAATTTCCCAGCCCGGGTATGTTCCAATAAAACAACCGTATCTTTTTTACTCTGAACTTAGAATAAGGAAACTTCGGTGGCATTGGAAAGAAGACTCCTATGCCTTTAATTTGATAGTTTATAAGCCACTTTTTTCATTATTTGCTCAGAGATATGAGTGTTTGAAGTTAACTTTTATATGAACTCATGCGAGAACTTAGCCAATAGAAATGTTTTGAACTTGGCTTGGTGTTTGAGGTCTCATATGACCCTAGATCACTTTAGATACTCTTGCTACACTTGATAAATGACTTTATAACACATGACCAAGTAATAAAATAATTTGGTTCACGATCATATGCTTACGACGAATGATTCAAATTTTAAGAGAAGAGTTGTGAGGCGCTACAATATAATTCGAGTGTTCGCTTAGAAATTTTCAGGATGTTACAATATCTTCTCCTTGGGACCATTCGTCCTTGAATGACGCTTCAACTGAGCATGGAAAAGAATGGAGTTACACTTACTATCTTTTCGACTTCTAAACTTGCCTACTAAGATAGGCAGAACTAATTCATACTAAGAGTTTTGAAACTAGATTAGAGCACTCTTAACATGAACGCTCACATAAGATTTCACGATTGTAGATCATGGCAAGAACTTTCTAAGAATCACAATAGGAGCATCAATTCTCTCCCATCTATCATAACACAATTGCTATCAACAATATGACTCTCAAAGCTAAAGAAAGATCACTGAAGGATCTCAAAGTGAAAGATCATCAACACGATTCAATCAAGAAATCTGATATAAGAATATGCATGAAATAGTATTATGTCACTAGCCATTAAGAGTAAATCAAAAAAAATTGAGACTGAGCATACTGTGAGACATAAATGCTTATTTGAAAAGGTTCATATCATGAAGTTGATATCTATAACTTTATGGGGTAATATTGAGATCAATGGGATGAAGTTTTTGCCCCTCATTCTAGGAACTGAACATAGATGTGGATATGTTTGATCTTTATGAGCATAGGTCATGGACATAAGGCTGATATTAGGGAAATCAACCAGATGTTATAACAACTGAAATTTGAGGAATATGCTAAAGTATGAATGGTTTGATATAACACTATAAATCTTTTTGAACACACCACTATTTGATTCTTAACAATTGACTTAGTTTTTCATCTTATCATTTCCCCCTTTGGTCTGAAGCTGACACTTTAAAGCTATGGATCTATTCCATCTTCTCTAAACTAGTCTATATTTGCTTTACTCTAATATTCAAAAAATGCTTATCTCATGGCTACTAAACTCTCCATGCACAGGCACTAAAATTCCTAGTAGGACTTCTTTCAAAAAGTTTCTTCTCTTAACGTCCTCCTTCTTCTATAGAAGTCTTTCTATAATCGTTGCCAGCATTGGCTTATAAATCCTCTTAATCTAACTCTTATTGGTTTGGCTTCTCCTTCTTAGCCCAATAATATTGTCCTTTCAATTTCATATCTACCTAATTGGAGGAAACTTGAACTATATTTAATAGGCTCATCATTGACAAGGCTATATAAAATCTCTTCTACCAAACTCTTAAGGGTAATAACTAATGCTTACATCAGCCTACCCATCATTGACTACCCAACTATACTATCTAGGCACACATGAAAGATCATAAACTTAATTGGAACCTTGTCTTACTACATACGATCAGGGGTACACCTCTTAATGTTCTTGCTAATCTAATGACTTAGCCACACTTTATTGCGCTTATCTAAGAGTCATAATACCACACACTTGTACCACTTACATTTATCAAAAAGTAGCACCTTAATTCCTCAACTAAATTATGTCAAACCTACTAAATTAGATCTCCAAACTAACATCATTACCCTTATGTTGTCATCCTTCTTATCACGACACTCATCTCAACATTCAAGCTTAGTGTCTAGTACTAAACAGGAATATCAATATAATTTCTCTCGTACTATACTAACTTATAACTACAAGATAAAATTAAGAAATACTGACCCACTAAGACATCATGACAAGTAGTCAATATTAATCTCCAGCCTACATATTTACATATTACCGTCACATTGCCTTTCACAACTTAATTACTATTTACTATTGACTATATATCATTGCCTAATTAGTTCTATAAACCTCTGAATATCATGGGTTCTCCCTTCAAAATCATAAGTCTATCATAGATCTATCACCTCATGAATACTCTACTCTATTATTCAACACTTATACTTGGCCTTTATTAACACAATGTTACATTGACATAAACTCCATTCTAGTTAAATTATACTCTAACTCATCCTAACTAGTAACTATTACACTGCCTTCTATCATGAAATCCACACAAAATTACCAGTCCTTAGCCCACACATAAGGGAAAATTCCTCATTAATGCCTTACTAGGTACATGACTGCAACTATACACTTTACTCAATAACTATCCCCATTTATTAGGTTACTACACCTCTAAATGCATGTTTCTAACTCTGGGCACTTCTAGTACTATTGCTTATAACATTATAACTCATACTATCTTTTCAGGTGAGAATACTATCCAAGCTCTAAAACATACTTTTCTCTTAAAGGGTATCACCTGAAACAAGGCTTAGAGAAGAGAGTCTAGGAGTATATCTTGCCTTTAGCTCGAACACTCGATTCATCTGAAGAAAGGTGCATTATTTTTTAATCAATACACTTAGTGCACACTAATTGGCTTCTCACAAGACCTGTGTAATCTCTTTACATTCTGAAGACTTTTGTTGAGATTAAGTCATCAATAAGAATTTGGGATTTGCTTTTTAACCACCTTCAATATGAGGGGTATTCAAATGGATTTGATAAACGTAGGTGTTTGAATAAGTTCCTTATGGCACAGTTCTATTGCACAATTTAGAGTAAGAAAGAAAATAAACTTTTATTAAATGTCTGTAGTCCCACATTTATAGAAGTGGGGCATTCACAACCATAAATAAGATCTTACTCATATGGCTTCATAGACACCCTAGGACACTTGAACTCTGTGCTCTGATACCAAGTTTGTCACGACCCGAGCCTATATAATGGATGTTGGCCGGCACTCGAGAACCATTGCTAGTCCCAAAGTGAACCCTCATCCCGACATACTACAAGCAGGAACTAACTCAGGTAAGAAGAGGCTTAAAACAAAATTAAATTCGTAAAACTCAAATACTCAACTCATAAAGTCTGGAAAATACACAATAACAATACTTATAGTTTGTAAAACAACTCAAAAGAAAGTAATTACAGAGAGATACCTCGACTCTGTCTATCTATGAAGACTCTACCATTAAGGAAGGATGTCGGGACAAGACCCAAGACATTTCAAAACTACTAACTAGAAAGTAAATATGAAGTCCTCCAATATACAAGGAGGCTCACCAAAAGCTTGTTGGAGTTTAGGGTGATCTCAACGAAGTGCATGTTGATGATCATGAACACATGTATATGCATCATAAAAAGATATAGGTCAAATGACATATGTACATTTGAATGTACGAGTATGTATTATAGCTGAAGCGAAATAACTGAATAAAAGGACTATAATAGATAAAAACTATACTCAAGTTGAATGTAAAGAAATAAAATAGTTAAATCATTTGAATTTCTACAAAATACTTACTCATCTATGAACTCAACATAATAAGTGATATATAAAAATATACTTTAATTGTATTTGGGAGATTCTCTGACCGACAACCATCACTATAAGCTACGTGATCATGCATCGTCTTGTCCACGATGTCAGAACTATCTTATATCCTGCTGGAATATAGAACCTCTCAACTAAGTGGATCCACTAACCAATAAGGATTCATCTAAAAAGTATGATCATGTACCATGTTGGCAAGACATGGTTTATGGGGGCTGTGAGTTTTCTGAACTCTCTCTCATATCGGTGCTCAATACTACTCCCAATAATATATACTCTTGCTCAAATGTATAAAACATACTCTTTCTCTGCTTTGAGATAATTGCCCAAACTATTGTCTTAAACGAGGTAATTGCTCTGAAATATTTCTGAAACTCATTGCTCATTTAGAAACAATGTTTCTCTTTGCTCAATGTAAAAATACATTCTGGTTGAATTAATTACTCAAAATGGACCTCTTTAAGAGGTAAATGCTCAACACTCAATTATTCTGAAAACTCTTTTAACTTTTCTCAAAATAATATTCTCTTTCTTCATGTAAAAATGAAACATTTGGAAATATTTAGTTCCTTTGTACTATTGCTTAAATCTTTGTTAAGTTCTTTCTGAAACTCCTCTTTACTTTCTCAAAACTTGGTTTAAACAATTATGTTTTGTTCAAAAGATTCTCAATAAGAACTCAATGAATACTCAGAAAATAGGGTTCATGTTGAAAAATAGACATGAACAATCAACTCAACAATCTCAATGCAAGATATATCAACTCAATAATCAAGAAATAGAATTCAATAATCAGTAACTCAAGAACTCAAAACTCAATATCAACTCATCTCAAGAATACTAAAATCTAAGGATAGAACATATAGATTACTCTTTTACTTATTTGAAAGTAGATGCAGGGTGTGAGGATGAACTAGTCCAACACTATGATAGCCTTACATATCTAAAGAACGAAGCTCTTGAAGAGGTCTGAAGAAAAACTTGATTGGAAGACTTGAAACCCTAGCATTGTCTCTCTTACGTTTTTCTTGAAGATGACAGGTGGAGAAGAATCTTGGATTAAAAACCTTAGGATTCTTAAAGAGAATCTTGAACTTGGAGCCTTTAGATATTGGAAAATTAGAGAAATCCCTTTCTTGGAGTTCTTGATCTTTGGAAGAAGGAGAATTAGGGATTTTGAGAGTTATTATACGTATAATGATGTTATTAGGTTGTAAGATGGACTTAGGGAAGTTGTTTTTAGGGTAAAAGGTCACTATTACCCTTCTAAGAACATAAGAAATTCATAAAAGTCAAAGAAATTGACATTTTAATGAATTCTATCGGCCAAATTGACGATCTAGAGGTCTCCTCGTCAAAAATACTCGGCGAATCCCCTATTGGGACTTTAGATCGTCCAAATGGACAGAAGCTTAAGGTTTTTGAGACAATTCAGTGAGCTAATTCGGTGATTCGCCAACTCAATTGGCGTATCACCGATTGACCAGGTGAGTTTGCCCAATTTCCCAGCTTGGGTATGTTCCAGTAAAATACCCATAACTTTTTACTCCGAACTCAGAATAAGGCAAACTCGATGGCGTTGGAAAGAAGACTCCTAGGTATTTAATTTGATAGGTCATAAGCCACCTATCTATCTATCTATCAATATATATATATAAAGCTGAATCTAGAATCGCTGATGTGGCACCCTCAAATGGCCAACATTTGCAATTATCTATTTTTTCCTTTTTTTTTGAATTATTTCTGAATTTTTCCTTAAAAAATAAGTACATAAATGAGTATTGAATAATAGATGAAACTGCCATTTTAAATGAATTAAAACTAACAATTATGATTAATTATTATTGGCGTTGTCCGTTTCTATTCCTAACATTAATGTTAATTTCTCTTCTCATGTCTTTTGATATTCCAAGTATGGAAGAGTATCCATATAAATTTGAGCACAATTGGATATACATTTTTCATAATCATCCATTTTTCAGTATATTTTTCAAAAAGAGTTGAGTGAATATTAATGCTATAATTTCTTCTAATATTATTTTTTTGGTTGCAGATTTATTCTTCAATACCTTTGTCACTCTCACAAATAATTCTCATGGTAATCAAATATATATTTTATGTGTTTTTGATTTAAAGTTTATATGAATTGCTTGAGTGAATATTATTACTATAATTTCTTCTAATATTATTTTTTTTGATTGCAGATTTATCCTTCAATACTTTTGTCACTCTCACAAATAATTCTCATGGTAAGCAAATATATATATTTTATGTGTTTCTGATTTAAAGTTTATATGAAATTCTCAAAATTTCAATAGTCACTTTCTTAATATATCCAGTAAGCGTTTATGTTATAATAGTTACTTCACCCTCTTTATTTTTGACAAAAACACTTTTTTATCGAGTTCATTTTTCTTTTTATGAGTGCTTGACAATCTCCATTTTTCTTTACTATCTTTTTATTTATATGTTGATCAAGTTTATCTACATATCATTCTTTTGTATTTTTGTTACTCGTTATTTTCTCTTTTGTGGGAAAGCAATGATAATGTGAATTTTCTCAAAAATACAAAATTGAACTTTAAAAATATTTTATAATCATTGTATGATATTGTTCTAAATATTTGTTCTTTTCTCATATTTTCATATTATTTGGTTTATAAAAGTGGTCATCTTTGCTTTTAGAAAGCTAATGAGGAGTTGCCTACAATTTTTGAAATGCTAAGAGGTTTATTTCATCAAGTTCCTATAGTCAAACTTAAAGATTTTTAAAATATTTGTTTTCTTTATTTTGTAGTAATAATCGAAACTTTATATTTTACAGTCAATTTTAATATTTTTTTGGACACCCCCTTTCCCAATTTTTTAGTTATGATTTTTTTTCCCCTTTTTATTTTTAATAAAAAATTTGTTTTTTTTTTTTTTTTTGTATATTTTAGTTTATAAGGTTCTCAAATTGTGTCAAATGAAAGGCTTTGAGCAATTGATAATTCCATCATATGTTTGAAAAAGGTATAATTTTATATGGAAAGAGATGAAGTGTTTTTATTTAGTGTTATATTATTATTATTATTATTATTATTATTATTATTATTATTATTATTTGCTAATAATTTAATATATTTGTTAAATAGTCCGATCCAAAGATTTCATAGACGCATTCAGTACCATTTGGTTTTTTTACTTTCTACAGATCAACTAAGTAATAATATTTTCATATGTGCTAAAAATATATAATTTGAGTTATACTAACTTTTTAATGTCTTATTACTATTCTTCAATGGCGTATGTTTTAATAATGTAATTAAAACGAATTTATCATTGAAAATAGTTTTTTTCTTGGACGTTAAAGGTACATTTTAGGCTATGACCATATTAGGAGCTAGGAAGGATTTACCAAAAGAACTATTTACGGTTGGTGCTTCCCATAAAAAGAAAAAGAAAAAGAAAAAGAAAGTGAAAGTATTTTAAAATAGTTCGATCATAATGAATGCATTCGTCTAAAATATTTGTTACTATAATTTCTAATCAATTTAATCGTATCTAGAGTTGTCATAGGAGCAGTAAAAATCTTAAGGTGTTTCCATGGTTCCATCTACAAATTATTGTTATAAGTTTCGATTGACGATCTTTTAAATTGTATGTTCACGCTTATGATTGTTAATACATTTACTTTCATTTTAGATTAAATGGAATAGAGTTAATTGTAAATTCAACTAATCTTTTTATTACCGCGCGAAGCGCGGACATATTCCCTGGTTTCATTATATGCTAAGAGATATAAGTGTTTGAAGTTGACCTTTTGATGAACTCATGCGAGAACTTAGCCAATATGAATGCTTTGAACTTGGAATGGTGTTTGAGGTCCCTTATGACCCTAGATCACTTTAGATACTTTTGTTACACTTGGTAAAGGACTTTATAACACATGACCAAGTAAAAAAATAACTCGGTTCAAACTCATTAACTTACGACGAACGATTCAAATTTTAAGAGTAGAGTTGCGAGGCGCTACAAAATAATTCGGGTCTTAGCTTAGAAATTTTCGGGGTGTTACTTGTCGATTGATATATTTGAAGAGTCCGAGAAATATTTTTACCTATTGCTAATATTATTAATAGATCTTTACCTAGGAGTCGAAGTAGGACTAAACCAAACTAAAAAACACAAACAAAAACAAACCTCATCGAATAAAGTAGTACAACCAAATTCAAATACCCACAAACCACACAAGAAATGAGACCTTTTTGTACTGGAAAGTATTAGAAATAAAAGCAATTAAAAGTTAACAAAGTTTATGAGGATTTTGAAATAAAAAATAAGAACACAATAGTCAAAGAGACAAAATCATGAAATAATTATACACAAGAATTCACCAAACTTTCTGAAAAGAGATTAAATCGCAAAAAGAAAACTCAAGAACAACCTTCTCAATGAAACAACAAGGAAGAAAACCTAGCTTAAGTTTTGGAGAAAACTAAAGAAGTGCACTTAAATTTGTGAAAAAAGAAAATAAATTGGGGAACTTCTATAATTTTTTGGCGGAAACAAAAAGACCGCGATATTTTGGCGGAAAACTGATTTTTATTTTATTTTAGACCACAATAGCATAAGTTGTTATTAAATTAAGTGCATTAGCAACAAAAAAATATTATTGCCAAATTTTTTCTAAGATAACAACAAATTAATTAAATTGTTGTCATTTATTAAAATTGGGCAACAATATGCAAAAACGTTGTTGCAATTTTATTATATTTGGAATTTATTTTATTAATTATAATAATAAATAATAAACTACAGTAACAATACTAAAATATTTGGCAACAACAAAAATATTGTGATGAAAAATTAAAAGATAAACCAATAATTAAATCAAGTGACTATTTATTAATATAACCCAACGGTAATATAGTTATTGCTAAAAAGTTGTTGCTAATTCCATATTTTCTTGTAGTGTGCATATGACCTAGTAAGTGGTCTCAAATTCTGGTAGGATAGTGGGTCTCTTAATAAAATATCGAGAGAAGTGTTGAAAACACTCTTAAACTTGACGAGAATTTATCAGGGGTATATTTCACTTATGTTGCAAAATCAGGGATATATTTAATATCAGTTAATTAAATAAAAGAGTATTTTTAAGGCTGTTAATAGTTCAGAGATAAAACTAATAATTCGCATCAAATTTATGAGTGTTTTCAATACTAAAAATAAAATAATGATAGAGAACAAATCAAACACGAAGGACAAGTATACAATATTAGACGATGTTTCTTGATGCCTTCTGCAGTGACATCGACAGCCATTTTTTGTTTTACATGACTAGATATAGGGCCAAAAAATAGGATAATAAATAATAAAATAAAGGTGGCTTTATATGTGTATGTATAAATTTAATAAGCCTTAATGCTATAAGAGAGAGACAGGCAATGAAATGCACGTAAACTTACCAACAAATACAGCTCTTTATAACACAATGAAACAATTGTATATACATTTTTTCAGTTGTCTTTCCCCATTTCCAGTAACACTGTCTGCATTTCCTTTTGCTAAGCACCACAATTTAATCAAGTAAATTGGCTTAGTGTTCTGTGTGGTCCATGCCTTGTCAAGAACTAACCATAACATGAAGCAACCAAATTATAGCTTTTAATAATGATAATATTATAGCTATTAATTAATAAGTGCATGTGATCTAGTGATCAACAAATATGATATATACCATGAGTTATTGAGTTAAAGTTTCAATTTTAACTAGATAAAATACTTTAATGCTTTATTTGGTGAATATATTAGTAAAAATAATGCATGCATTATTTTTGTGTATTAGTAATATCTAGCTTGGTACTTTTTTTTTAATCTTATGTATAACTAATGCTTGCATTAGTTACACACTTTATTGTGTATTAAGGTGTGTATTACTAATATCATAAATTTTTAGGTATTAGTAATGCAAGAAGATTTAATGCATGCAGTAGCATGATTAAAGATCAATTACCCAAAAAAAAACCATTTTATATTTTTTCCACTATGATTGTGAAAGATATTGTTATGCAATGCATTCTATTTTTAATAAATATCAAACCAAACAATGCATAAAAAATAATCTATGTATAACTAATAAAAATATTACTAATATATTTTATTTAATATTATTTTTTATATACTCTATCAAACGATCCCTATAAATGTTGCTTATGTGCTAGTAGATACTCATGCAATAAAGTATACGCAAGATAATCCAAATGACATAGTTTTTTTTTTTTTTTTTCTGTTGCTATATAATAAAAGGACATCAACTAGTACATTTAGCATAGATAACAGAATCACGTACTGTGCATAGATACTAATTAAATCATTTAATAGAATGCTGTGCTGGAGGATTGAGGAAGACCATTTTTTTCAGCTTTTCTTTCAACTTTTTCTGGGTAATTTAATATGCAACAGCAAAATAGTATTTTCCCTCTCTCAATTTATGTGACATATTTTAGTTTTTGAGAATCAAACAATTTAAATTTAACTGAAAATTTGCTCATGTAATTTTCAAACTTTTTAAAATGAAATTTATAAGAATTAATGATCAAACATATACACTTATTTGAATTTCAAAATATTTAAAATGTGTCTGCATAAATTGAGACAAAGAAAGTAATAATTAATTATATTTGTAAGAGGAATAAATGAATTGGCTATTTAACATTATTTGGTTAGTCGAAAGATATGAGTATTTTAATAGAATTTGTCCGTATGTTGGATTTGGCTCCCCTCCATTACCGTTTTCCTCAATTTCATCAAGTACACATCTAGATGAGAGACATGTGTATTATTTAATTATTAAAGGTTAAGATTATATTGCATTAACTAGTATCATAACCATAATTAAGTGAATAAGTTTTGAAAAAAATCCTCTCTAAATTTAGTAAAAATAATTAATTCTTCTCAATTTTTGGTATCCATAGATTTATATCATTAATTTTACTTTATATTTTTATATTTAAATATTAAAATTATTGAACATGGTCTTAACAACGTTTAATTTGTTTAGCCTAACAGTAGTCTTACATATTTTGCCTTTTTCTTTTATTTTTCTTTTTAAAAAAAGAATATTTTGATTTTGGATACTTTCACATTTGTAGTTCTAACGCATTTTTTACTTCCCATTTTTATTATATGATCTCTATCATCAATGATAATTCTTTCTCTTATTTTTTAAATTTCTCAACATAATATTTCTAAGAATAAATTTGCTAGCACAGTAAGCGATTAAATAATGTACAATATTAATATTTAAATATAGAAATATAAAATGAAATCAAAGGGTTCTAAGATTTGTAGGAATATTTTTCTTATCAAAGTTAAGAAATTATTTTTTCAATACTTATTCACTTGACTATGATTATGATACTAGTTAATGTAATATAATCATGATCTTTAACAATTAAATAGTACACATGTCTTTCATCCAGATGCGTACTTGATGAAATGGAGGGAAAGGGTAATGGAGGAGAGCCAAATCCGTGTCTGTTTGCTAAATACCGTATGTTGCTTAAAAACCATGGGCGTCGATTAATAATGTCACAATTAAAAAACAATTACAATAAAATACTAACGTTTATCTTTTGTACGAGATGGAGTAATTTTTTCCACAAGTTGCCTTAGAAGATGATTAGAGACAATTATTACTCCTAATAAGTCGAACGAAAATACCTAATAATATAAATCTTATAAAATATTATATTTATTCATTCCAATTTATGTAATGTAATTTAGATATTGAATTAAACAAAGAAAATAATTTAAAATTTATGACATAAAATAAGTCATAAATATTAATGTGGTCATAAGGTTGTAAATAATGATGCCGAATACTATTTGCTGGGGCGCACGAGTTGGAAAGCAGCACAAGGCAAATACCTTTTCTGAGAAAGTGGAGTCCGCAGTAGCTGAAATCCAATAAAGCCCAAAAGGGAAGCTTAATGAGATTATCACATGCCTAGTGTGCCCGTAGCCGCTTAGAGGGTGGCTATTTAAGACATAATAAAAAAATGAGTTTAACGGGTAAAAAATTTAAATATACAATTTAAGCATCTAAATAACTTCTATATAACAATACTTTGACTTTACACCAACATAGCAATAGAATCTTTATAAAATAAAATAAAATAAAAATAAATTTTAAAAAATGGTAAAAAAGAAGAAGAAGCAACGCATGATTCAATATTAAATAAGATATTAATTCCTTAATTTACTCCAATTCAGTTATCTTCCACAAATATTCATTACTTAATATTTCTCTCTCATATCTCAAAACAACGTATTGTAACCAAAAATAAAGTCTTTATCTCCTGTTTAAGGTCGTTTCAATGGTTGAAAGCAAGAACGTGTCTGTTTTAATTCAGCACGACAAATATGAGATATCACCGGTATGCATCATTTTTTTTTAAATTACTTCCGATTTATTTTTGTAAGATTATATAGTTTAAATTTTCAAAAATAAATAAATAAATGTTTCAGTGGCTGAAAAATCTCTTTTTAAGGCTTTTTTGTTGTGCTTAATCATGAAAATTTTATTATTTGTAAATTGATTTTGATGAATCATTCATGGCACTAATGTTATTTGTATAATTGTTAAAACGAACATTTCGTATGGTTTGTAGATTATGGTATTATGAATTGTAGGATTGCAAATATAATCAAAACCAAGATTAATACCTAGTATAACTCAAATTCTATAAATTTACCACTGTTTAATGACAATATTAATATGGAAGTCAATGTTAAATGGTAATGTACTCACTTTTTAATTAATTTGGTTATCCAAAATAATTTGATAAAATTCTTGGTAAGATCATGGTGTAATATTGGTTTAAAATATGTATTATTTATCATATTAAATTATACACCATAATGTACACCATTCAAGTACACTATAATTAATGTGTAAATTTTTTTAAAAATAGATATTATATAATGGTATTATGCATTTAATTGATTATTTAATTAAATTTATTAAATAAATAAATTAGTTAATTTTGGTTAGTTTGTGGTGTAAATGTTTGGTGTATATCATACATTATATATTAGATTGAAATGTACACCAAATTGTAACCATAATGTATACCTGAATCATATAATCATATGCATTGTTGGATTGTAACATATAATCATGTTCAATTTTATCAATCTTCATAAATCAATGTTATATATGTAGTTGGTTATAAGTTGGTGTTCGAATTTCATTATAAGAATAATGAAGTGGACATCAATTTTTAACCATATTATACACCATTTCGTATATAACTTTTTTTTGGTGATGTAAAAAAAATATGATTGTGTATTTCAAATTTGATTGTTATAATGGTTGTTTAGTAGGTTTTTTAATATATATTTTTTAAATGTATTGTAGGAAGGTATGTGGATTTCAAGATTGAAGGAGTGATATGTGACGCAAATACCTTTTTTTTTTAAAAAAAATAATCAAATATCAAAACTTGTACCAAATATCCATATGAGGATTAGCATTGTTGAGTTAATTTTTTTTATATTTTTATAACACTTTTTTTTCATAATCTAATTGAATGTTATTAACGGATTTGAATTGTATTGGTTGTTTATTAAACATTTTTTTAAGAATCATATTTAATTATATGATGTAATTAGTTCAATTATTTATTTTGGTTTTCCTTGTGGTATTAAATGTCATTTGGAAAAAAAGGCACGAAATATCAACTAAATTGGTACATTATATGGGGTAGAATTCAATAATTGTTGGTATATTATATGGTACAATTTTGATATGAGGTAGAATTCAATAATTGTTGGTATATTATATAGTACAAATGTTAGTATTATTATATGGTACATTTTTTATATTATAAATTTTTAAAGTTATTCGTAAATAGTGTCATATACTTTTAGTGTAATTTCAAGTTCTATACCACAATGTATACCGTTTTAAGAATCAATTTATATACTAGTAAAATTGTATTTACAAATAAAAAAATTTATATTCTGTGGATAAGAAAAACAACATGTTTATACTATTCTATTTCATAATTTTACCATCATATATATACCAATTTTGCACTTAAATAATATCAAGAAAAACAAGAAGTTTATACCATTCTACATCATATATTTTTTTTATCATTATATTATTCTAAAAGTAAAAAAAGACGTAATTGAAGAGAAAGAAAAACTAAAATTAGAAGTGTAATTTTATTAAGTAAGAAAGAGAAAAAAAAGAGGCAAAAATAATGTAACCAATTATAGTTGTGATTGAAAATAAAAAAAAGTAAAAAGAATAAATTATGAAACACATAAAATCAGCCCACTAAGCTAAAAAATAGGTTAAAAAAATCGTATAAAGATATGTATATTTATTAAGTTGTCAGGTTTGTAATTAAAATGATAATATTGTAAATAAAAAGAGTAAATTAACATTATGTAAATTAAAGTCTTAAATTGAATATTCTAGTATTTTTTCCTAAAAAAATTATCAAAAATTAATATTTAGTTGTTTCATAATCAACTTCAAATTTATGAGATTAAAGCTGAGAATTTAAGAATGAAGTTATACACTTTAAACATACAAGTTTATAATCAGATTTGTCAAATCCTAATTTCAAATCTATATATTTGAAGTTATCATATTATATGTATAGTTTATATGTTTGAAATTATGATTTTTAGTCCACAATTTCAAACTTATAAATATGAACTCTGAAATTTGAATTGAATATTTAAAGTTGACATTCCATATCTAAAATTAGCAAACTCCTGCCTAGTAGAAGAATTGAATTGTAATAGTGTACTTGATAGTTAGTTATAGATATCCATTACTTTAAATTTTGAATTATGAAGATTCGGTATACAGTTTACTCTTCTAGGTATAGAGTTTGTTCTTGTAGGAGTTAACCACATCGATTGTTTCTGTATTTTGTATCTATAAAAGTGCCCCTTGCTCTTTTATTATTTGAATAAGATCGATACTTTATATTTTACCACATTCATCATGATATCA
Source organism: Solanum stenotomum (assembly GCF_019186545.1). Classification (NCBI taxonomy): domain Eukaryota; kingdom Viridiplantae; phylum Streptophyta; class Magnoliopsida; order Solanales; family Solanaceae; genus Solanum; species Solanum stenotomum. Next base: position 14,595,001 of record NC_064288.1, read on the forward strand.
GAGCATTAGTAAACAATAACAAAATAATGATAGAGAACAATAATCAAGCAGCCAATTCCCCATACACGCTGCAACCAATTGATAATCCTATAGTGTCTCTGGTTACATGTTTGCTCACACAAGATAACTATTTGACATGACAGAGGTCCATAAGGAATACCTTGTTGGTTAAGTCAAAGTTAGGTTTTGTTGATGGTAGTCTTCCACGACCTACAACAAGCTCTACAAACAAAGTTACCTGAATTAAGGAAAATTCATGATAATAGCTTGAATTTTTAACTCTTTTCATCCCTCTCTTCATAGTAGTGTTGCCTTTTTTTTTTTTGATACAATAGGTGAACTATGAAAAAAATTAAAGGAGAGATTATCACAAGGGAATGCTCCACCGAGTTCACCAGTTAAAGCTAGAGATCATGAATACACAACAACATGATTAAACAATGAGTGTTTACTACATCAATTGAAGGGATTGTGGGATGAGTAGGGATCGTGTTATCAATTACCAAATTACAGTTGTGGTGCCATTGAGGATTATGCAACAAAAAGGGTAAAAGAGAAGGTTAATCAATTTCTTATAGGATTGAATGACAAATTTAATGTTATTCGATCTCAGATCTTAAATACTGAATCATTACCAACTCTAGCCCGTGTGTATAGATTAGTTTTGTAACACCCCGTATCCAAAAACAGACTAACCAGTAGATTTCCAGAAGTTGTTGGTGCCCTCGACAGGCACCACCCACGGATCGTAGGATGACCTGCAGCCCTCCCCAGAAGCAGTCCAGAAATCCAGCTAAGGGTCCACCCACGCCGCGACCTACGTATGAACCGTAGGGCAGGCCACGGTCCTTGGTCCAGGGCAGTGGGTCAGCCCCCAACTTTCAGTCTCAGAACTTCCTAGAAAATTCAACTAAGGGTCAACCTATGCTAGGAACTATGGACCGTAGGTCAGACCACGGTCCGTGGTCCACGATCGTAGGTCAGACCCCAGATTTCAACCCCAGAACCCCGTCGACGGTTGACCAGCACGGACCTTGGGTCAGTCCACGGACCGTCGGTCAGTTCCGTCAGTGGCCCCAACAGCTTTTAAGTCAGGGGTCGTTTGGTCTTTTCCATATGCGTTGGACCCCTAAACTACGTAGTTTAAATCCTAAACTACGTAGTTTTGATTAGTTTTAGCCTAGTAAACTAATTAGAACCTAACCTAATCAAGAATTCATCAAACTTAGAGCAAATTAGAGAGAGAAGTTGACCAAGCCCTAGTTCAAGAACGCTGCAGGATTTCATCAGTTTCAGCCCCAAAAATCGAAAGATTTCTCCATGGAATTCGTCACCAGGTATGTGGAATTTCACTAGTGGGTTCCTTTCACCCATTAGGTCCCTAGTTTTCAGTTAGAATATTGATTTCCTTAATATTATCTAGACCTAAGGTTTCGTGAATGTTAGAAGTTGTTGGGTTTTAGCTGCTAGAATGATCCAAATGAGATTATCATATTGTTGCTTAGTTTCTTGCACGATACTCAGAACCCTAGCTATGTAGTTCTTTTAGTTCATGAATTACACATGCTAGGTTAGTTATTTCATATATACATGCTTCAGTTTACGAATGTCACATTATTAGTTATAATTGTTGCATTCTCAGAGTTTGCATGTCAGTAATTGAGCTATCCAGTACTTCACATTTCAGTTATAATATTGCTTATATACATTCTAATTGGGAGTAGCTTAATACCGAGTGGACTAGGGTCAGTCACTCTCAAGTCCCAGCACTACGTGCCCAGTAGGTTTATAAGTCCCCTATGTGGGCATTACATTTTAGTGATCACGCCAGTCATACCTCTATACCTCTGGCAGGGTATATTGGCTCTTCTCGATGGGGCATATACATCGGACTCCATATTTAGCTCATGTGGTTTTATGTTGATTATCAGTTACAATCATATTTCAGTCTCAGTATGTTATAAACTTGGCCATTGGATTCAGTTATGTCATGTTTAGTATATAATATCATGCTTATCTCTTATCATTGCTCAGATATATACTTGTTCAGTTATGTTTTTATTCACCTTTATTCTATCCTGCATGCTCAGTACCTTTCAAGTACTAACACATACTCTGCACTACATCTTCTCGTGATGTAGGTTCTGGTCCTCAGCTTCCAGATCACATATAGATCGGTTCCCTATCTTTAACTCAGCAGTATTCGTGATGAGTCCTCATTTTTCGAGCACGACAAACATGTTTCTTTCCTATTTTAGTCTTTAGTTTCAGTTTTGCTAGATTTAGCTGGGGCATGTCCCAGCACTTCTAGTCAGTTAGAGGCATATTTCAGACATAGTTAGTTTCAGCTTTAGTACTTGAGTTTGACTTTTCAGTTGTTGTTAAATTCTTAGTTTTCATATATTTAGATAGTTATGGGTATTCCCCATCATTTCATTTCGGTTTATCTTATGATTTAGCTTTCGTACAATCTTTTCTTACTTCAGTTTATTTAGTATGCTTATGATATGCTAGCAGGGTTAGCTTGGGGTCACTCATCATCCTAGGTCCCGTGTCCGCGTCCTTGGGGTAGCTTCGGGGCGTGAGAAACTTGGTATCAGAGCATTAGATTTAAGAGTCCTAGGATGTTTGAAAAGCCACACTAAGTAAAGTCATTTTCATGGGTGTGAAGTGCACCACATCTAATGAGAGGGAGGCTAGAAGTGTTTTAGGAAAACTTCATTTTCTTGTTACACTTATCGTGCGTAAGGTATGATCTGATTCCTCGTTTCTAACTCGACGTTATGCACTTTCAGATCATGCCTCCTCGTAGAGCTTACGAAAGGAATGTGAATTCCCACAATGCTAATGCAACTCCTCTAGTCCCAGATCAGGAAGTTTCGAATGCTGAGTTTCGGAACGCCATTCAGCTTTTGGCTTAGAGTGTGACCAACCAGAACAACCAACATGTTTTAGTTCCTGCAAATGCTGGTGGCTGATCAGTGGCGGCTAGGGTCCGTGATTTTGTTAGGATGAATCCGCCTGTATTTTTAGGGTCGTAGATTGGTGAGGATCCCCAAAACTTCATAGATGAGGTCAAAAAGATCCTTGGACTGATGCAGGTAACTATGAATGATAGCGTTGAGTTGGCATCTTACCAGCTTAAGGATGTGGATCACATTTGTTTCACTCAGTTGAAGGAAAACAGGGGTATGGATGCAGTTCCTATTACTTGGGAGTGTTTTAGTGAAGCTTTTCTGGACAGATTCTTCCCAAGAGAGTTGAGAGAGACAAGAGCTCAGGAATTCATGAATTTGAGGAAATGTTTGTGGAAGGATTTTCATCCATAGCTTCTCCATTGACTAAGTAAACCCAGAAAAAGGTTAAGTTTCAGTGGTAAGATGATTGTGAGAAGAGCTTCGCAGAACTAAAAACTAGGTTGACTACAACTCATGTTTTGACTCTACCAGAGGGTTCAAACAGTTATGTTATCTATTGTGATGCATCCAGAGTCGGCCTAGGTTGTGTGTTGATGCAGCGAGGTTAGGTTATAGCTTATGCTTCTAGACATCTTAAGGTGCATGAGAAGAACTATCTAACTCATGATGTTGAGCTTGCAGCAGTGGTGTTTGCACTTAAGATTTGGAGACATTACTTGTATGATGTTCACGTAGATGTGTTCACAGACTATAAGAGCCTTCAGTATGTGTTCAACTAGAAAGAGTTGAATCTTCGCCATAGGAGATGGCTCAAGTTCCTCAAAGATTATGATATGAATATGCTTTACCATCCTAGTAAGGCCAATGTAGTAGTTGATTCTCTTAGCAGACTATCTATTGGTAGTGTAGTACATGTTGAGGAAGAAAGAAATGGACTAGAAAAAGATGTTCACAGGCTTGCTCGCTTGGGAGTTCGCCTTATGAGCGTATCAGATGGTGGTGTAACAGTTCAGAATGGGTTAGAATCTTCATTGGCAACGGAGGTTAAGGAAAAGCAAGACAGTGATCCGATATTGCTTCAACTAAATGGTGCATTTCATCAGCGGAGAGTTGAGGTTTTCTCCTAAATGGGAGATGGTGTGCTTCGCTATCGGGGTCGATTATGTGTTCCTAAGGTGAGTGAGTTGAGATAGCAGATTTTTGTAGAAGCCCATAACTCCAGATATTCTATTCATCCAGGCGCCACTAAGATATACCATGATCTGCGGGAAGTCTTTTGGTGGAATGTAATGAAAAGTGATATAGCATATTTTGTGGCTAAGTGCCCTAATTGCCAGCAAGTGAAGGTAGAATATCAGAAACCAGGAGGTATGACTCAAGAGATGAACATTTCTACATGGAAGTGGGAAGTGATCAACATGGACTTTATTACAGGTTTAACCTCATACTCGCATACAACATGACTCCATTTGGGTGATAGTTGACAGAGTTACTAAGTCTGCGCACTTTTTGGCTGTTAAGACTACATATTCGGTGGAGGAATACACCAAGCTTTATATTAATGAAATAGTCAGGTTACATGGGGTTCCTTTGTCTATCATCTTAGATACAGGTCCTCAGTTTACTTCTCATCTCTAGAAGTCATTTCAGAAAGGTCTTGGTACTCAGGTTAATCTTAGCATAACATTTCATCCACAGATGGATGGTTAGGTAGAGCGTACCATTCATATCTTAGAGGACATGTTGAGAGCTTGTGTGATCGACTTCAACGGTAGTTGGGATGATTACCTTCCTCTTATAGAGTTCGCCTATAATAATAACTACCATTCCAGAATTCAGATAGCCCCTTATGAGGCATTATATGGGTGTAGATGTGGATCTCCAGTTAGTTGGTTTGAAGTAGGTGAAGCAACCTTGATAGGGCCAGATTTGGTTCATGATGCTATGGAAAAAGTACAACTTATTAAAGATAGACTTAAGACAACCTAGAGTCGCCAGAAATCCTATGCAGATGTAAGGAGAAGGGACTTAGAGTTCCAAATTGATGATTGGGTTTTCGTGAAAGTGTCACCTATGAAGAGGGTGATGAGATTTGGCAATAAAGGCAAGCTCAATCCTAGATATGTAGGACCTTACAAGATCTTGAAAAGGATTGGTAAAGTGGCTTATAAGTTAGGGTTGCCAGTAGAACTAGCAGCAGTGCATCCGGTTTTTCACATTTCGTTGTTGAAGAAGTGTGTGGGTGATCCATCATCCATAGTACCATTAGAAAGTGTGGTTGTGAAGGATAGTCTCACTTATGAAGATGTGCCAGTTGAGATTTGTTGACACCCAATTTTGACCGACCTTTAGCAATTTCGAAAATGCTATTCGATTAAATATGCATTTAAAAAAAAATGTCGAGTTTAAAATTTTAATCGATTTTGTCTAAAAATCATATATTTAGTATGCATGCTTTATAAAAAATTATTCTAAATACTATTAAAATATTTTTAAATTAGTAGTAAAACTCGAAATAATTCAAATGTTTTAAAATTTAAGTAATTTTAACTATAATATTTTATAGTATTTTAATTGGATAGCATTTCTTCAAATTTCCTCAAAATCATTTTAACTTTTAGTCTATTCTATTCTAATTCATTTCAATTCTAGCCATTTCAATTAAAATTTTCATTTCAATTTTAGCGTTTGCTGATTTCAATTTTGGCCCATTCTTATTTCAATTCCAGATTCCAAGTGATTTGATCCCATTCGTCCATCTTTAAATTAAATCCTAGATCAAATTCTAGCCACTCATCTAATTCTAATCTAACGGATGAGATCAAAATCTTAACTTTCCTATTTCTAACCCCAAAGACCAAAGCCCAAAAGAGTTGTTAGGTTGGGCACCAAAAACCCATTTTGTGAAAAACGGGGCGCGATAGAATGTTGACTCTGCTGGGAATATTAGGTTCTAACCATTACGTGTCTCAGTGATTTATGTGGGGTTTACTTATTTGGTCATTTCATTATTTGTGGTTATCTCCTTATTTAACTATTATCTTGACTTATTTGTTTAGTTGTTTCCTTGTTTATTCTGTATTTTCCATGTTCCACCCCTTTCCCTCCTCCTTATTTGTTTATTTCCATATTTAATCCCCTCCCTTTTTCCTAATTTGTTTGCTCGCATGCTTAATCATATACCCTCCTTCCTTATCTGCTTGATTCTCCAATATTTTTGTATGTTTATTTCCTTTTATTTATGTATGCATTTATTTACTTGTTTATTTATTTATCACTTTTCATAAACTGCTTATGTGTTACTGTTTTTCACCTAAGTGCTAAATGTTATCGCTTTGATAAAACTGACATTCCGCTCATACTTCCCCCAATTGGGACCCTCTTCCTCTTTTTATTTTGTTTTCGTGATGGTGTGTGACTATGCACATCTCACAAATACTTCAATTCTTTTCAAACACCCTATAATAGAGAGATGGCTGAGGCATGGCAGATGAGGATAGTTTTACTACCGTGGAACAATGTGCTTTCTCGTATAGAATCCCTTTCAAGTCTGTGTCAAGCCCACTCTTAGAATTTTCAATTAGGTCATACATGTTGCATAAACCTTAGGTGGTTTAACCCTTGATGTCAATCCACACAATTAGTAGCCACCCTATTGTCTAAAGGGCCCCAACACCCCTTAGACAAATTGCATATTATCTGCCAATGTGGTCACAATAACTAAATCAAGCCTAATTTATGCCAATTGGAGTTTAGAATTTGTTTGTTGTTTGTTTGCAGTCATGGCCGCTTCCAACTTCCCCAACACTCAAATGGTCACAAAAGTGAACGATCTTCTGAAGAGATGGTGGGTGAATATCAAGAAGGACCATGAGTTGGAAATTCGCAAACTACTGGGTGGATTGACCTTTCTGTTATTTGTTGAACCTAATCGCTACATGATCATGGCCCTGCTGAAATTCTAGGACCCTGCAAGATTGGTTTTCAAATTTAGGGACTTTGAGCTAACTCCAACACTCGAGGAAATTGGAGGGTTTGTTAATCTTCCCTTTCAAGGGCGGCAAATGATTGTGCCACACAAGCAATCACCGAAGAAGTTTTGAAGAGTCTAGGATTGAAGCGTAATCGGGAGATGGATTGTTTAGATAAAGGGTGGATTTCAATAGAATTTTTTGTACCACCGCTTTTGTGACGAAAAGGGTCATAAACATTTCAACAAAAAGTTTAGGTGTTCTGCTAGACAATGGTATAAATATCGTCTCAGAGCTTTCGCCATCGCACTACTGGGTTCCTTAGTCTTTCCTATGAAGGAGGGAAAGATTCGCACTACCCTAGGTCATGTGGTCCGAATGTTAGCTCAAGGAGGACAAAATCCTGTTAAGATTATAGTGCCCATGGTACTTGCTGAAATGATAAGGGCTTTATCCGCATGCGTCAATGGTAAGAGATATTTTGAGGGCTGTAATCTTTTGTAACAACTATGGGTTGCTGAGCACTTTTACAAAAGAGAGGACATGACAGACATCTTGGACGACATGGGAAGCAAAATCTTTACTCACCCCACAAAAATGTTGCGTTTCTCCGCCCCAATGGGAATGGAAGATTGGTTTAGGTATCCAAGAGGGAGGTCAGGTAATCAAATCCAATGGAAGTATTAATGGTTAGGGTTTCGTCGCGCCATGGTTAGAGGACATGAGCTCTATTTCATCGAGCTTATTGGACTAAATGGAGTTCAATCATATGCACCACTCCGAGCCTTCCGCCAATTTGGACAAGTCCAAATGATACCTTTATGATCCCATATGGATCATTATGGGTATGATTTTGGGCCAAAAACACCACAAGTTGACACCATACTATAAAGGTGGGAAGGAGTGAGAACCATCAACATCAGAGAAGATAGACCCTACTGCACACCCGAGTATTACGTATGGATCTTGGAGGATGGTGAGCATAGGGACTTAAGCGAAGGAGGCCTTCTTAGTTTTGGTGACGAGATGGAAAGAATATGGGCTCGCAACCTTCTGAACAATGACTATGACATGACCCCAGAAATGATGGAGCATATTGCATCAAACATTGGAGACCACCATGATTGAAGTTTTTTTAGTAGTTCTATTTTCCCTATTTGTTATCCCTAGCCCTTTAGGTTATTTCTAGTTTTTCTTTAGTTTGATGTAATAATTTCAAATTATTCAATAAAGATCGTTTTTTTCTTTATTTCTCTAACTCTAAGCTCCAAATTGGCAAATAAGGTTTGAATTAATTATTATGCATCACTTATATGTCGTCTTAGGCCTACCTCTGGCTCAATGAGGTCCCTTGCATTTAGGGCGCTTATTTCAAACAATGTGCTATTATTATTATTATCTGCTCTAATCTCCTAACACGGTTGATTTTCCATTGTTTTTTCCCATTCCTAAGGTTGATCTGTCCTTCATTCTGGCACATACATGATCAAAAGGAACCCCCTCTTCTCCTCTTCGTCAAATAACAGACTACAGAGACAAGGGTAAAATAGTAGACAACAACAGCATCAACGAAATAGTAGAAACTTCTGAGGGAGGGCAACTTCCAAGTGACCTTGTCCTTAGACTTGAGCGCAAGATTTTAGGTTTGGAAGAAGAAGTAGCGCGCATATGCGTGATTTGGTCAAGTTGTCTATTTCTCTCGGAACCCAGTTTGGCGAAAATATAGACAATCCTCCTCACTTTAACCAAACAACCATGCCAAACAATCCTCCAACCAATGTATCCCGACTTGAACCCGCTCATCCAAATATCTTCCCACCACTTCATGCCCAAAATACCCAAATCCCATTTACCACTACCACCAACAAACTAAGCCAACCATTCCAGAACCAATTCCAAATGCGAACCCTTCATATACTCCCGAAAATAACAACCTCAACCCCATATATGTGGAAACCGCTCCCGTGACCCATAACTGCCATGAATCAGAGTCCTCCCAAAAGGACATTCTGATAAAAAACCTGACCGAGAGATTAGATAGCTTGGCCTACAGGGTGCAATATGTGGAGGGAAGTAAGAGGTTAGGAGGACTAAGCTATGAGGATTTGTGTATGCACCCCGACGTAGAACTGCCTGAAGGGTACAAGTTTCCAAAGTTTGAAATGTTTAATGGCATTGGAGATCCCAAAACCCACCTGTGAATGTACATGTGACAAGCTTGTAGGAGTGGGTAGAGATGAGAGGATATTCATGAAGTTGTTTATGAGGAGTCTCACCGGGGAGGCTCTATCATGGTATACTGAACAAGACCCTCGAAAGTGGGTTGAATGGGTAGAAAATGCACCTGACTAGTTCTACATCCAAAACCTGAAGAAAAAGCCTAGTGAATCCATCTGGGATTACGCCATAAGATGGAGGTCTGAGGTGGCCAGGGCCAGACCTTCCATGGAAGAATCTCAGATGAAAGACTACTTCATCCGTGCCTAAGAACCACAATATTATGACAGGATAATGCTTGTAGCTGAGAAGAGCTTCGCTGAAATTATCAAATTAGGCGAAAGCATTGAAGAAGACATAAAAAATGGGACCATCATCAACCTAGAGGCCTTACAGGCCACCAACAAAGCTCTGCAATCCGGGGGAATAGCAAAAAACTAGAAGAAAACAGGCTCAGTCATGATGGCTCAGGAAACCAGAACCCCTTATAAGTACCAATCAACAACTCCACCTCCATCTCCATATCTTACATCTCCATATCCCCAAACTCTATATTCTTCAGCTCCACCACGTATATCTCCCAACCCCATACCAGTATATTACCAAAATGCTCCTCATCAATATCAGCAAGCTTCATATCCTGTTTATAATGCCCAACTAACATACTTTCAAACTCCACCACCCACTCAAACACCGAACTACCGAAACAAACCTCCATATGAAAGAAGATCTGCAAAAAACTATACCCCTCTGGCTGAGCCCATAGCCTAGCTTTATGAGAGACTGAAAGAGGCTGGCTATGTTACCTTAGTTCCTGCATTGCCTGTGGATGTTCGCACAAAATGGTATGACCCTAACAAGGTTTGTGCCTACCATTCTAGGATGAAAGGTCACACTACCGAAGTTTGCAGAGCCCTGAAAGATAAGGTTCAAATGCTGATTGATACTAAGGCTATCCAGCTCAAGGATCCAGCACCAAATGTTGTAAACAACCCTCTACCTAACTATCAGGTCAACATGGTAGAAGTTGATGATACCTCGGATTGGAAGAAATCCATCTGGGTCCTTGAGCCAGAAGAATCAATGACTGTTACCGCCCAAAATCTAATGATAGTGCAAAGGCGTGCTCCGTTTGAGGTTGAGGTTGCCACGCCCAAGCCCCCATTCAGCATCCTCAGAGCTCCTCTTCCTCCCCAATTTGATACCCATGTTGTCCCATGGGATTATGGAAAGGGAAAATAATATCATTGAAATAAGAAAGAAGATAAATATTCGAACTTGAATCTTTTATTTTCGAATTTAAATAATGTAAAAATGGAATGTAAGTAGGTGAGGGGCTGGATGTAGCCAAGTGGATCAAGGCAGTGGATTGTGAATCCACCATGCGCAGGTTCAATTCCCGTCGTTCGCCCATAATTCAGGCGAAAGTGGAAGAAGCAGACATTGCAGTAGGAGTGACTAGATCTGGAAGAATTTACACTTCTGAAAATTTGGTTCAAGGTAGCTCCAGCAAGTCCAAGGAACCAATTGTAGAGTTTGAAGATCATGGTATCTGGAAGAAGGCACAAGCTACAGAGTACTCTATTGTTGATCAATTGAGTAAAACCCCGTCCCAAATATCAATCTTGTCATTGCTGCAATCTTTCGAAACTCATCGAAACACTCTATTGAAGGTCCTGGGTGAAGCCTATGTCCCATATAACATCACTCATGGAGAGGTGGCCCAAATGGTCGGGCAAGTTTTTGAGGCATACCAAATATCTTTTCACGAAGATGAGTTGCCACTTGAAGGAACAACCCACAATAAGGCTTTATACATTTCAGCTCAATATCAGGACAAGATAATCACCAAAGCCTTGGTTGATTCAAGCTCCGATTTGAATATCTACCCTTTGAGCACGTTGACAAGGCTAGGCGTGGATAGTGCAAAGATCCAAACCTGGAAGATGAATGTGAGAGCTTTTGATGGCTCTAAGAGGGGTACTATTGGGGAAATAACCTTGGAGATGCTCATTGGTCCTGCTACGTTCCCAATAGCTTTCCAGGTCTTGGACATTCCATCCTCATATAACTTATTGTTGGGTCGTCCTTAGATTCATACGGCTGGAGCAGTTCCCACTACTCTTCATTAATGCTTGAAGTTTGAATGGGATCATGAAGAGGTTGTAGTCCATGGGGAAAAGGGACATTCTGTATATGCGATATAAGGAAGGGTCATCTAGACGGTGAGATGTACCGTACAGTTGAGCTTGTTGACAACATTGAAGTGCAACCTTGGTTTGCCAGAAGATCATAGATATGATAGCCTGGTTTGGTTTTGAGCTCGGGAAAAGTTTGGGAGCCAATCTACAAGGAATAGTTGAACCTTTACAACCCGTTCGTCATTCAACCACTTTCGGCTTAGGATACAAATATACTACTGAGGAGTGGCTTGATTGGCAGCCACCTAGAGATGGGTACTACTATCCATTGAAGAAACCCATACCACTGTTGCACCAATCATTTCGATCGACAGGTTTCATGGGTGGCATCATTGATGAGGTTCTAGAAGACATGAAAAGTTTGTCTTTAACCAAAGAGGAAGGAAAAGGCTGCAATGTCGTGATCAACGAGGAGGAGAAAGGGAACCTTAGAGGAAGCAGTGAAGCGAAGATCAGCATCAACATTTGGACCTCAACTCCATCCAGACCTTGTCGGGCATCTAGGTAGCTTTGGAAGAAGTTTTCCTATCAAATTTTAAAAGTTTTCAATAAACAGTTTTAAATTCCAATTCTCTGTTATTATTTTCAAATGCTAGTATTATGAAACTCTTGAGTTTAATCAATAAAGTTCTTTTCCCATCTATTTAATATATTATATTTATTTGTGCGTTATTATTTCTTCTAGCAAAATCTGTTATAAAAATGTTGAACCTGAGACTATGGCATATAATGAGACTGCACAGCTTAACATTAATGACTTAGAGGAAGTCGAAGAAAGTGAGGTCCCTGAAGAGTTAATCAGAAAGGTTGAGGAATTTGAGAAAAAGCCCAACCCGAATTTAGTGGAAACAAAGGTGGTAAATTTGGGAAATTCAGAAGTGGTACAAGAGACCCGAGTAAGCATCCATATGACGGAAGATGACAAGAAAGAGTATACAAAGTGTCTCATGGCTAATAAAGATATCTTCACCTGGTCCTATGCAGACATGACAAGGTTAAGCACTTCAATCGTAGCTCATCAATTGCCCACTGATCCAGCATGCCTTCCTGTGAAGCAGAAGCTGAGAAAATACATGCCTGAGTTGAGTTTGAAAATCAAGGAAGAAATATCAAATCAATTAGATGTTGAAATTTTTTAAGTGACGGAGTACCTAACCTGGCTTGCAAATGTCGTTCCAGTGCCCAAGAAAGACGAAAAGGTTAGAGTTTGTGTGGATTATCGGGATCTCAACAAAGCTAGTCACAAAGATAATTTTCCATTGCCCAACATACACATCTTGATTGATAACTGTGCTAAGCATGAAACACAATCGTTTGTGGATTGCTTTGCCGGCTATCATCAAATTGAGATGCCCAAGGACGATGCTGAGAAGACTGCATTCATCACACCGTGGGGTGTTTACAACTACAAGGTAATGTCTTTCGGGTTAAAAAATGATGGGGCTACATACATGAGGGCAATGACCACCCTGTTTCACGACATGATCCACATGGAAATTGAAGTTTATGTGGATGATGTCATCATTAAATCAAATAAGGGTTCAAATTATCTAGATGATCTGCGAAAGTTCTTTGCCAGGCTATGCAAGTATAACATGAAGTTGAATCCTGTAAAATGTGTCTTTGGGGTTCCTGCTGGAAAGCTTCTGGGTTTCATTGTCAGTCGCCGGGGTATAGAACTGGATCCATCGAAAATCAAAGTCATTCGTGATCTACCTCCGCCGGAGAGTAAGAAAGAGGTAATGAGTTTCCTGGGTCGACTAAATTACATCAGTCGTTTCATAGCCCAGTCTACTATCATTTGTGAGCCTATCTTCAAGCTGTTGAAGAAGGATGCTGCAGTGAAATGGATAGACGAATGTCAACAAGCGTTTGACAAGATCAAAGATTATTTGTCCAATCCACCTATGTTGGTTCCACTGGAATCTAGTAGACCACTGTTGTTATACATATCAGTGTTGGATAATACTTTCAGCTGCATTTTGGGACAACATGATGAGACTGGAAAGAAGGAGCAGGCAATATATTACATGAGTAAGAAGTTTACATCATATGAGGCTCGATACTCTTTATTGGAGCGTACCTGTTGTGCTATAACTTGGGTCGCCCAAAAGCTGCTACACTACCTCTCCTTGCACACTACTTATCTGATTTCAAGGATGGATCCTCTGAAGTACATCTTTCAAAAGCCCATGCCTACAGGTAAACTGACTAAATGGCAGATATTACTGAGCAAGTTTGACATAGTGTATGTTACACAAAAGGCAGTGAAGACACAGACGTTAACAAATCATATGGCGGAGAACCCTGTAGATGATGATTATAAACCGTTGAAGACTTGCTTCCTAGACGAAGAAGTAGCTTTTGTAGGGGAAGACATTTCTGAAGAATATGATAGTTGGAGGATGTTCTTCGATGGAGCTAAGAACTTGAGCGGATCCGGCATCGGAGCTGTTTTGATCTTACCAACTGGGAAACATTATCCAGTATCAGCCAAACTCAGGTTCCTCTACTCAAATAATATGGCTGAATATGAAGCTTGCATATTGGGGCTCTGACGCTCTATCGACTTCGATATCCAGGAAATGTTGATAATAGGAGATTCAGACCTATTGATTCATCAGGTCCGAGGTAAATGGGCTACCAAGAATCAGCAGTTGTTACCATACTTGAAGTGCGTGCATAGGTTGTGCAAAAGGTTCATCAAGGAAGAATTCAAACATGTGCCAAGGATCCAGAATGAATTCGCAGATGCCTTAGCCACCCTGTCTTCCATAATTCAACATTCTGATCATAATTACATTGATCCTATTTACATCCACATATACGAGCAGCCAGCATACTGTTTTTATGTTGAGGAAGAGCCTGATGGAAAACCTTGGTACAATGACATTTGAGGATATTTGAAGAGCGATGAGTATACAGAGGATGCAACAAGTGTACAAAAGCGTACAATTCAGAGGTTAGCGAATCAATTCTTTCTAAGTGGAAAAATCCTTTATAGGAGGACTCCCGATTTGGGGTTGCTAAGGTGCGTCGAAGCTGGAGAAGCCAACAAGTTGATTGAAGAGATACATGTGGTCCTCACATGAACGGTTTTACATTGGCAAAGAAGATCTTGAGATCGGGATATTTCTGGCTAACTATGGAGATAGACTGTATCCGCTATGTTCAAAAATGTCACCAATGTCAGACTCATGCAAATATGATCCATGCTCCTCCCAACGAACTCTATGTTACTAGTTCACCTTGGCCCTTTGCAGATTGGGGCATGGACGTCATTGGTCCAATCGAGCCAGCGGCATCCAATGGACATAGATTCATTCTGGTTTCAAGCGATTACTTCACCAAGTGGGTCGAAGCCACCTCCCACAAATCAGTGACAAAAGATTGTGGATGACTTTGTCAAAAATAACATTATCTGTAGGTTCGGGATTCCTGAGCCAATCATCACTGATAATGGAACCAACCTAAATAGTGATTTGATGAGATCATTGTGTGAGAAGTTCAAGATCAATCATCGAAATTTTACAGTATATAGACCACAAATGAATGGAGTGGTTGAGGCTGCAAACAAGAACATCAAAAGGATATTGCGCAAGATGATCGAAAATCATAGACACTGGCATGAAAATCTACCATTTGCATTGCTGGGATATCGTACCACCATTAGAACTTCTACTGGGGCTATGCCTTATTTTCTGGTATATGGTAATGAAGTTGGGATACCTGCCGAAGTAGAGACACCATCTCTAAGAATTATTCAGGAAGCGGAGTTGAGTGATGCTAAATGGATACAAGTTCGGGCGGAGAATCTGGCATTAATAGATGGAAGAAAAATTAACGTCATTTGTCATGGTCAACTCTATCAAAATATAATGGCCAGAGCATTTAACAAGAAGGTTAGACCCAGACACTTCTCACCTGGGCAACTGGTTTTGAAGCGTATTTTCCCAAATCAAGATGAAGCAAAGGGTAAATTCTCACCAAACTGACAAGGTCTATACATAGTCTCTCAGGTATTGACAGGTGGAGCCCTCATACTTGCAGAAATGGATGGAGAAGTTTGGCCCAAACCTACCAATTCAGATATTGTGAAGAGATATTACATCTAAGTTTGTTTCATGCGCTTTTACTCTGTATTTGAAACTACGTTAGACTTGATTCCCGTCTAAGAGGGGATACGTAGGCGCTCCTATGGAGTTCGGTCATATCATAATCAAAATTTCATTTTCCCCTTTGACTGTGTAACTGGGCAGAATTTTTAAGAGGGTCTCAAAAATTCCATCAGAAGGTCATCTCTTGCAAATTAAGATATTGGGGTAGAATTTTTGGAACTAAAAAATTCCATCAAAAGCATTTCTTCTCACAAATCAGTAACTAGGGCAGAATTTTTGAGAGGGTCTCAAAAATTCCTTCAAACGAGCATTTCTGCACAAACCAAGACTGGGGCAAAATTTTTGAGAGGGTCTAAAAAATTCACAGCAATCAAACTACAATCTTCAACGAAGATCAGATAACAGTTTTGTTGCTGAGTCATATGTTGTAAAGTCTCAAACTGTGCCATGGTCAAAGATTCAACGTTACTTTTTACAAATTAATATTTTCAAAAACTTTTTCAAGAAACTCTCTCTCATTCTATTTTGCATTTTTCTTCAAAGCAAATGCCCGGAAAGGTCTGGATGGCGAGTCAAAAGGAGCACACCGGTTGGAGCAGATCAACCTCCCCCATTTTTAAACTCACAATTTTTCTTTGAATACAGGAAAGATAGGTACAAATACAAAAGACAACTTCAACATCGCCTGACCGCTATTAAGCTCGACGAATCACCAGTCAAATGGCATGCTATCCTTCTGACATAATAAATGACCATGTTATTTTGAGCCCGACAAATCGCTAATTATTGGTACATCTTTCCAATCAGACGAAAGAGTCAAACTATTCCATATCAATCTCGACAAATCAATATTTCAACTGCACCCACTCCTTACAATAGGACGAAGGGTCAAAGCTACAATATTCTGAATTCGTCAACAAATGACACTCAATCCTTCTAAAAGGCGAAGGTTTGTTCCCTCAAACAATTATTGCATGAGCCCGAAAACTATATTATGCCCAGAGATTACAGTATGCTTGAGATTGCATTGTGCCCGAGAATTGCATGTGCCTGATATTGCATGAGCCCGTGCCCGATATTGCATGTGCCTGAAGATTGCATTGTACCAGAGAATCGCATTGTGCCCGATATCGCATGAGCCCGAAGATTGTGTTGTGCCCGATATTACATATGCCCGAAGATTACATTGTGCCTGATATTGCATGTGCCTGAAGATTTGCATTGTGCCCCAAGACTGCATTGTGCCCAAAATTGCATGTGCCTGAGGATCGGATTATTGCATTGTGCCCGATATTGCATGTGCCCGAGAATTACATCATTGCATGTGCCCAAGATTGCATTGAGCCCGAGATTGCATTGTGCCTGATATTGCATATGCCTGAGAATTACATCATTGCATGTGCCCGAGATTGCATTGTGCCCGATATCTCATTGTGCCCGAAGATTGCATGTGCCCTATTTGCATTGTGCCCGAAGATTGCATTGTGCCCGAATTGCATGTACCCGAGATTGCATTATGCCCGAGAATTACATATGCCCGAATAAATTCCAATCAAGCTACAAGTATCAACAGATGCCCGAATTACAAATACACTCTCTTTACTCATTATTTATGTTCTGAAGGCGTCATGGTCTAAAGGCATCTTTCATGGCCTGCGGACATCATATCCATGGCCTAAGGATTTAATTTCTGCTTATCATGATCCAAATATGTCATAGTCTAAAGACATCATTTTTCATGGCCCGCAGACAACATTTTCATGACCTGAGGATATATATTTTTTTTGCGTATCATGACCCTAGACATTATAGCCTAAGACATCATTTTCATAGTCTTAAGGCAAACATCATGGTTGATATGGGAATTGCATCAAGATTACCTTTATCATTTGTTTGATACATTTACTCTAATCATGTTACAAGTTACAGATTTGCAGAGACTAACATTTTGCAGATAAGACATTTTTCACCTCTCGGCAATTATCGTGCTTACATCTATCGAACGAAGGCCCTATCAAACTCTTTGCAACTCGTATCACCATTCTTTTTCATTTAACCCTTGGCTACTCATATTACCGCTCTCATCGGATTCTGCACTCTCCAATTGAAAATCTCTATGTCATGCCTTTCTCGCTACTCTAATCTTATCCATTCAAGCCAATATCGTTCTCGTTCGAATATCATACTGCTCTTGCAATTTTTAGGTTCTTCGTTTGCTCATGAATCTAGAACTACACACGACCTGATTCTTGTATAACCAGAGATATATAGGCGGCTTAATACCAAAGTCTTGGTCGTACCCTTTTTCAACTCTATGTCATTTCAATTGATCCCACTGACATCTCTCGTCGGTCGGACAAAATCGGCTACTAAGTCAACGTTGGTTGCCCGACAATTCATCCTTCATTCTCAAGCAACTAAGGGACAGCTGTTGACACCCAATTTTGATGACCTTTAGCAATTTCAGAAATGCTATTCGATTAAATATGCATTTTAAAAAAAAATATATGTCGAGTTTAAAATTTTAATCGATTTTGTCTAAAAATCATATATTTAGTATGCATGCTTTATAAAAATTATTGTAAATACTATTAAAATATTTTTAAATTATTAGTAAAACTTGAAATAATTCAAATGTTTTAAAATTTAAGTAATTTTGATTATAATATTTTATAGTATTTTAATTGGATAGCATTTCTTCAAATTTCCTCAAAATCATTTAACTTTTAGCCTATTATATTCTAATTCGTTTCAATTCTAGCCACTTCAATTAAAATTCTCATTTCAATATTAGCCTTTGCTGATTTCAATTTTGTCCCATTCTTATTTCAATTTCAGATTCCAAGTGATTTAATCTCGTCCGTCCATTTCTAAATTAAATCCTAGATCAAATCCTAGCCACTCATCTAATTCTAATCTAATAGATGAGATCAAAGTCCTAACTTTCCTATTTCTAACCCCAAAGACCAAAGCCCAAAGCCCAAAAAAGTTAGGTCGTGCACCAAAAACTCGTTTTGCAAAAAACGGGGCGCGATACGATTCTTGATCGTCAGGTTCGAAGGTTGAGAAACAAAGAAGTCGATTCAGTGAAGGTTTTGGGGAGTAGTGAGTCCGTAGAGAGAGGTATTTGGGAAGTAGAATCAACCATGAAGGCCAAGTATCCTAACCACTTTCCTTCCGATCCCTTTCCAGCATGAGGTAATAGTTCCTCTGTAGTTTTTTAGTCATTCATGCGTAAATTCAGTCTTAGTATCTTGTTCCTTCAATTGTTCTTACATTTTCAGCGTAATTGCATGTTCTTGGAACTCAATTCAGTCAGATATCAGTTTTAGTACTTAGTGATAGGGATTGCAGCTCCTTCCCTCTATACCTAACTAGTTTAGAATTCATTCCAGCAAGAATGTTCCCAAGGGCGAGATAATGTAACACCCCATATCCAAAAACAAACTGACCAAGAAATTCCAGAAGTTGCAGGTGCCACCGACGGACCGTAGAGTGACCCATAATGTGTTCTGCTGGTCCGTGGATGGACACCTGTAGCCCTCCCTAGAAGTAGTCCATAAATCCAGCTTAGGGTCCGCCCATGCCGGGACCTACGGACCATATGTTAGGCCACAGTTCATGGTCCAAGGCCGTGGGTCATCCCCTAGCTTTCAGTCCCAGAACCTCCCAGAAAATTGAGCCAAGGATCAACCTACGCCAGGACCTATGGACTGTAGGTCAGACCTCGGTCTGTGGTCTAGGGTCGTAGGTCGAACCCCAGATATCAACCCCTAGAACCCCATCGACGGTTGACCAACACAGATCGCGGGTCAGTTCCATCGATGGCCTCGACAACTTTTAAGTCAGAGGTCATTTGGTCATTTCCATATGCATTGGATCCCTAAACTACGTTATTTAAACCCTAAATTACGTTCCTTTCACCCATTAGGTCCCTAGTTTTCAGTTAGAAGTTGATTCCATTAATATTATCTAGACCTAGGGTTTCTTGAATGTTAGAAATTATTGGGTTTTAGCTGCTAGAATGATCCAAATGATATTATCATGTTGTTGCTTAGTTTCTTGCACGATACTCAAAACCCTAGCTATGTAGTTCTTTTAGTTCATGAATTACGCATACTAGGTCAGTTATTTCATATATATGTTCTTCAATTTATGAATGTCACATTATTAGTTATAATTGTTGCATTCTTAGAGTTTGCATGTCAGTAATTGAGTTATCCAGTACTTCACATTTCAGTCATAATATGGCTTATATACATTCTAATTAATAGTAGATTAATACCGAGTGGACTAGGGTCAATCACCCTCAAGTCCCAGAACTACGTGCCCCGCAGGTTTATAAGTCCCCTCTGTGGGCATTACATTTTAGTGATCACGCCAGTCATTCCTCAATACCTCTGGCGGGTATATTGGGTCCTTTCGATGGGCGTATACATTGTACTCCACATTTAGCTCATATGGTTTTATGTCGATTATTAGTAGCTCCCACAATCAGATTCTATTGCATTGACCATGTTATCGGTTACAGTCAGATTTCAGTCTCAGCATGTTATAAACTTGGTCATTGCATTCAGTTATATCATGTTCAGTAATCTCAGTATAGTATCATGCTTATCTCTTATCATTGCTCAGATATATACTTGTTAAGTTATGTTTTTATTCAGCTTTATTATATCTTGCATGCTTAGTACCTTTCAAGTACTAACGCATACTTTGCACTACATCTTCTCGTGATGTAGGTTCAGGTCCTCAGCTTCCAGATCACACATAGATCGATTTCCGATCTTCAGCTCAGCAGTATTTGTGGCGAGTCCGAGGACGACAACAACTCGTGATCCTAGGTCCCGTGTCAGCGTCCTAGGGATAGCTTCGGGGAATGACAAGTTTCACAGGAAGAATAACAACAACAACTCACTACAAGCAAATGAAATAATTTATTAGAGGGGGCGACATTTGCTTCAAAAATAAAGACCAAGACTTTCAACTCTTGTCAATTGCCAGGTAACCGTAATGTCTCCAATCTATTTTGTGATCACTATAAACTACTAAAACACAACAAAGATGTGTTTTTAACTACATGGCTATCCAGATTGGTGGAAAAACAATAAAAAAAGAAAGGGTAGGTTTGCTAATTTCAGTCGAACATCATAAGTTGGACGTATGGGTTCCTCCCCAATAAGTGGTTTATTAAAATAACAATATAACCAACTTATGTCCCTTTTAAGCCTCGATAAATCCAAGGGTATCGATTCAATAACTTTATTGGTAAGGATGTACTTTTTTTGTCGCTAATTATGAATGGATATTAGATTCGGGAGCGTCTGATCATATGACTTGTCATAAGAATTTCTGTCTAATGATAGAAAACTTATCTTTAATTCTTATATAACTATTCTTGATGGTTTATTTGTTACCACTAATAATTGTGGAGATGCGATTCTTAATTCTTCAATAAATGTAAATCATGTTTTACATGAATCCACGTTTGCCTCTAATCTTGTTTCCATTAGTAAACTGACACATTCATTAAATTGTGTTGCTTATTTTTTCCTTTCCTTTTGTGTTCTGCAGGACTTAGCCATGAGGAAGATGATTGGCATGGGTACACTGAAGAATAACTTTTATTATTTCCAAAGTCAAGCACTACTTTCAACTCTTTTGTCAAATATAGACTAAACTGTCTAGTGGCATCAACGTCTTGGTCAAATGTCTTTTAGTCGTTTGGCGTTAATTTCGGAACTTCAGTTTTTAAATTTTAATAAGTTAAGATGATTATTGTGATGCTTTCCACCGAGATAAGAGAATTTGGAAGTCATTTTCTGTTAGTTCTATTAAATCTAATGAAGCCTTTGATTTGTTTCACTATGATTTATGGTCCCTATTATTTACCTTCATTGTCAAAGCCTCATTATTTCTTAACCATCGTGGATGATTTTACCAGAACTACTTAGGTGTATTAGCTCAAGTCTAAAAATTAAGTTTCTTATCTATTAATTTCCTTTCTTTCCATGGTACAAAGACAATTCAATCGTCTTGTTAAAATCATTCGTAGTGACAACAACACATAAATTACTGATAGTCAACTTCAACAATGTTGTCAGGAAGGAGGAGCTGTAAATCAGTTTTCTTATACCTCTACACCTCTACATCTCTATAAAATGGTGTAGTAGAACGTAAACTCTGACATTTACTTGATGTCACTAGATCCTTAAGGTTCCATGCTGATTTACCAATAAAATTTTAGGGAGAATGTGTTCTAACAACAACTGATTTAATAAATTACACACCAACACCCTTTTTATCTGGAAAAAGCTCATATCAGTTGTTGTTTTCCTCAAAACCTTCTTATGCACATTTACGTGTTTTTGGATGTCTCTATTATGCTTCAGTTATTCCACGATCTCTAATAAATTTCATGATAGAGCCATATCTTATATTTTTCTGGGTTATCCATATGGTCATAAAATTTACAGGGTCTATGATCTGAAAACACATCAAGTATTTATTTCTCATGGCGTGATTTTTCATGAGAGAGTATTTCCTTATTAAAAAATACTTTTTCTTCTCTTAAAAGCAACCACGAGTGCCTTTTCCATTGTTGATTGATGATCCTAATCAAATTTGTCAAGCCAAAGTCCACCATAAGAAAATCTCAATTCCGGCACAATACATCAAAAATGGCTCCAAGTGACACTATAATTGTGCAACAATCACAAGATTAGATTATTGAACCATCAGGAGAACCTATTGTTCCAACTTGACCTCAACGCACCAAAACCCAACCAGATCATTCTAAAGATTTTCTGGTCAAACTCCCAAACACTAAAAAGGTTTTTCTTCAGGCTCATCCAACATAGCTTGCTTAGGTATTGGTCCAGCTTTTCCTTTATGTCGCTATATTTTCTACTCCAATTTTTCCATAACTCATACATATTTTCTTTCGACCATTACCCACCACAATGAGACGTCTTACAAACAAGTAACACAAGTACAACACTAGAATGAGGCCATGAGAAAAGTGTTGGACACGCTTGAACAAAAGCACATGTGGACCTTAGAACATCTCCATGTAGATAAAATAGCTATTTGTTGTAAATGGGTCTACAAAATTAAGTTTAACTCTGATGGATAGATGGAGCTCTATTAGGCCTGCCTTGTCGGTTAATGATACAACCAAGTAGAATGTTTAGATTATAATAAAATGTTTTCTCCACTTGCCAAATTCACTACAGTTCGCACCCTTTTAGTTGTTGCATTTGTGAAAAATTGATATCTCCATCAATTGGATGTGCATAATGCTTTTATTCATGTAGATTTACATGAAGAAGCTTACATGCAACAACCACCTGGATATTTCACGGCTGAAGATAATAGAGTTTGTCGCCTTTGTCGGTCACTTTATCGATTAAAGCAGGCCTCAAGGCAATGGTTTGATAAGTTTTCTACTGCTATCTTAATTTTTGGCTTTACATAATTCAAGGCTGACACTTCTTTCTGTTTGTATTGACGAGGAAATTTGTTTGCAGTCATTCTTGTATATGTAGATGATGTCATTATTGCCACCAATGATTCATTCAATTTGAAATCTTTGAAGGGCTATTTCGTATCGTGGTTTCTTATAAAGTATTTGGGTTCTCTTAAGTATTTTCTTAATCTAGAAATTGCTCACACTTCAGAAGGAATAGTTCTTTCACAGCGAAAATACACACTGGATATTTTTAAAAAAATGGACATAATGACATCTAAACTAGTAAAATTTCCCATAGAGCAACATCACCGTTTAGATTTGGATGAAAGTTATGCTCTTTAGGATCCTGAGCTCTTTCACATAGTAGTTGGGAGGCTGATTATCTCTTTGTTACTAGGCCTGATATTCGTTATCTCAATTCATGTACTAGCCACGATAGAACTATTGGTTAGCTGTTCTCCGTATATTGTGTTATTTAAAGGTTTCACCAGGCCAAGGTATTTTCCTTTCAACATCAGGTCCTATGTCTATAAAAGGATTTTGTGATTCAAATTAGGCAAGTTTTCCACTCACTCATCGTTCAACCAGTGGTTATATCATCTTTCTTCATCATTCACCCATTTCATGAAGAGTAAGAAACAAGTAACAATTTCACGTTCTTCTTCTGAAGAGAATACCGTTCCATAACAACAACAACTTATGAGATCATTTTGTTACTCCAATTACTTTCAGACATATATGTCCCTCATTTGGATCCAATTTCATTATATTGTGATAATCAAGTCGCACGTTATGTTGCCAATAATCCAGTTTATCATGAATGAACTAAGCATATTAAGGTGGATGGTCGTTTTGTTCGGGATTGTATTTAACAGGGTTTGTTGGTTTGTCATCACATTTCAACATAACGCCAACTTGCAGTTGTTTTAACTAAAGCCTTAGGTGAGCACCAGTTTCAAATATTTATTTCCAAGTTGGGCATTCGGGACCTCCATGCTCCAACTTGAGGGGGCGTAATAACGTATTTGGTAGTTAGTTATAGATATGCATTGATTTAAATTTTAAATTATGAAGATTTGGTATACATTTTGTATCATATAAGACTCTTCTAGGTATAAAGTTTGTGTTCTCGTAGGAGTTAACCACATCGATTGTTTCGGTATTTTGTATTTATAAAAGAGCACATTGTTCTTTCATTATTTGAATAAGATCAATACTAGTTTATACCACATTCATCAATTTGCAAGTAATGAAAATAAAAACTTCTTTTTATGGTTATCAAAATTTTATCACCAATGTGAAAGGCATATAAAATATACTTTCTTTATTTATTTTTACTTATCTACTATTATTAAAATAGATTTTTAGTTTTACTTATCACTAATAATATTGTAGATAGTGAAGTTTTATTGATAAATTCATATTAAATTTTGGATTATATCTTAAATTCATGATATGTTGACCAAGTCAAATTATTGGTTGATAAAGTTGGATAAATATTTAAGTTGAAATTATATTACTTAATGTCATGACCCAAAGTACACCCTAGACGTCAAATGACGTATAGGACCCTAAGAGGCTCTACACAAGCCACTTGACATATATACAATACATTGAAATAAACAAAAGTATAATTTTAGTAAAAAGTTTCATATTGTAGAATAGTTTGAACATACGAGCGGAATTCTAATCATAGTCTTGACAAGCCAATTTAATCCATCAAAAGAAGTGGTTGGGACGGAACCCATACACCATGTACAATGTCTGAAAACTAAAGACATAAGAAAGCATAGTAAATGTGACACAATCCTTGGAACATGAGAACTCCCTAAGTTTTCGATCGATCAATCAATTGGCCATAGAGGAGGAGAAGCATCAGACCCTACATTATTGAACAATATAGACACAAATATGCATTAGTACATGGAATGTACTAAGTATGGGAAAATGCATAAAAACATGAAACATGAGCATATGAGAACATTAGAACATGATAAACATGACCAAGATAAATCATAGCTAAAGCCTTGAAAAGAATCATAAATCATAAACATGGTCAATGCATCTTAAAACATGATGAAAACTTCATAAAACCTTTGAAGTAACTTAGTTCATTTTGTGGAATATTTAACATTAACCGACATAGACCACGTGCACTATAACGTGGAATCTGGTGTCTTACTCCCACACCAAAAATAAATTCCCTTACTTGCCAAGGCAAGGACCATAAACTTCTATCTTAGGTGGATCCACTAGCTATGTCTTTCTAAGACAAATTCTACGGGGGCAGATAGTTAGGGACAAGAAGATTGCTACTAGAGAATCGACCTCTACTAACGGGAGAGCCTCTATCTCAACGTCCTCTCGGTGCTAAGTAAAATCACAATGGAATTTTTCATTTTTATAAACATATCATCATACTTGGAAAAACACAATTAAGTTACTAATCCAATCTTAGATCATCATAGAGTAGCTCCTTAAATCATAAATCATGCATGTGTGGGAAAACCTTTTACCAATAATGATTTCTTAAAATGTGAGAGTACTTTTCACAATTTCATTGATTCTTATCTTAAAAGCAACATTAGATCATGCACATCTTTTTAATAAAACATGCATAACATCCATAAATCATATTCATAACTTCATAGGCTTTCTTCATAAATTCATAGTGAAAATCATGAATAATGCATGGGTCCATATGAACTCAATTGAAAGATGTGTAACGGGATCTAGACATGATTAGGTAGATTGAAATTGAACAAGTAAATTGAACGCAAATAAGACACATGGATATTGCATGTACCCTAATCAAAATTAAGTGAAATTGAATTGGAAACTTTGAAATATTTTGGGACCCAATGGATAAACGGAATTCATTGGTGAATCCCCACATACCTTGATGATCAAGACCCACATAAATAGAGGAAAAAAGATATTTGAATCTTGGAACCCTACCTTTCTTCCTTGAGCTTGAGAGAAAAATTTGAGAGGATGAACTTGGATGAGAATTTGGGATTTGAGAAAATGAGAGAGTTTGGGTAAAATTTGGAGTTGAAAGGTAGTTATAGGTCTTAAAATTAGGTTAAAAATGACATAGTATAGATATTAAATGCATAGGAAAAGACTCAAATACCCTTAAGGAATAACTACCGAACAGTCCTACGGTCCGTAGAACTTTCTATGGACCGTATCGGTCAACCGTAGAACTAACTTCAGAAACCCAAAATTTGGCCAACTTTCCACAAAACACTTCTACGGACCGTCGACATTTCTACTGTCCGTAGACCCCATTTGTAGTCGTCAACTTTGAGTAAAAATTTTCATTAAGTGTTGAGCCTTCCTACGGAACCCATCTACTACTCATCCGATTTCCTACGACTCATCATGTTCACTCATAGTCAGACTTCATAAACATGAATTTTCCCAAAACTCATCTCAACTTCTACAACTCACCTTTTACGAGTAACCCGTATACCCTCTTACTGTTCGTAGATGAGACTCGTCGACCACAGTACTAGTGCTAAAACATGAACTTTCCCTTTTCAATCCAACTTTCTAATTTCCGAGGTATTATAATATCTCCCCTTGGGAGCATTCATCCTCGAATGAGACTCAAGCTAGCATGAATAGAGTAAGAAAGAAACTAACAACCCCATATGAATGCAAATCTCATCATAATGCACATGGACATGGAGAATCACCCCAAGCTAAATTATAACATCAAAAATCAAGTTTTTCATGAACATACATACATATGGAAATATGAGAATGACTAAAACGCATGAATCTGAAAGAATAAACCATGAGGAATAAACCTCAAGCTAGAATATGGGTGGATGAAAGAGATGAGGATACCGGGACATCATACTGATTTCGGCTTCCCAAGTAACACCCTCAACTAATTGATTCCTCCAAAGAACTTTCACGAAACCAACTTCTTTATTTCTCAACTTCTGAACTTGACGGTCTAAAATCTCAACCGAAATCTCTTCATAAGAAAAATTTCTTTAACTCCCAAACCTTCTCAAGGAACAATGGATGTCAAATCTCCAACAAAAATTTTCAATAAAGAGACATGGAATAACATATGTACCGATACTAAGCCATTAGGTAACTCTAACTCATAAGCAACCTTGCCAATACGTCTTAAAATCTAATATGGGCCCACATATGAGGAACTAAGCTTCCATTTATTTTGAAACCTCATCACACCCTTCATAGGTGAGATTTTCAAATAAATGAATCATTAATTTCAAATTTAAGCTCTCTTCTTCTGACATCGGCATAAGACTTTTATCGACTTTGAGACATTTTCAACCTTTCCCCGAATAATTTGAACCTTTTCCATAGCCTCATGCACCCACTCGGGCCCTATTGATGCTTATCGTGACCAACAACACTATTCTACGGTATGAGTGTCTACAATCGTCGATAATATAGTAACCCAACCAAGGGTTGGGGTCGTGTCCCAAGGTAGCAGTTTTGAGTATTAGTAGCCAATTAGAATTTCGTTTGAATTAGTCGTAGCTAAAATCATTTGCGATAAAATACATTGCAAATTAAAGAGGGTGACACAGAAGTGTCAAATATCAAAAGGGGTTTTGTAACAAGTGATAAAACAGCAAAATAAACAAGAAAATCAAGTACGGGGAAAGTTCTTGGGATGTGACCACAATACAAGTTGAGATAAATCGTTAGGTACATACTTTCAATAGGAAATTTGCAAGACAATAGTGACTAGGCTAAGCTTTAAATGGAAATAAGTTCCCTCTCGAGCAACTTACCCCGTTTCAAATGCGTTACTCTCAGACACCCATTTGCCGCATGAAGACATGCCTACGCCTTACCCCACTTACTCTCACGAGCTGAGTGTTAGGATATGGGACTAGGGCTCACCCTCTCGGGCTGAACCTCATGTCGACCCACTCCTTAGGCCATCAGTCTAGTATTTTTGGTTTCGCGACCTCCCTCTCGATTAAGCCGAAAGCACATGGGTGGCTTTGTATTTACAACTACAAACCCTTTAGATTAAACCATAATCACTAGGTGAAATCACCATTAAAATACATCTAACCTATCAGCAAGCAAGACCCAATAAGAATATCAACCCATATTTGCTAAATCACACCCCAAGAATGGGGTTTTTTAGCCACAGATCAAGAAATAAGAAATTATACCTAACATGATAAAGAAATCAACTAGTATAAGAAATTAAACCTTGAATTAATCTACGAAAGAAGAATAAAGAAGACCCACTTCCAACTTGGGGAAGATGAACTCCTTTCTTCAAGTCTCCACAAAACCCTCTCCAAATTTGAGAGAAAAATATAGAAAAATACTATAGACTAATAATAATTTTTTACTCTAAAAATTCCTCTCTCCCAGACTACAACTCTAACTAGTATTTATAGTTTTCACAGATTGTGCTGCGGAGGATCGTTCGGCGACATTAGTCGAGATCGCCGATGAACTCGGTGATCTGCCCTTTAATCAGCTCATCGCCTTCAGTGTCTTGCCTTCAGTATCCTCATATTTTGGATCATTGGGCGGTACAGTACTGCTTCGCGGAACTAATAGGTGACTCAACGACTGCTCATTTTCTCGCCTTTTGATCCACTTCCTTCAAGGCTTCGCGTACTGGAACAAAGGGTAGTGCATGTCAAATTGACGACTCGCCAAGTTGGACTCAACGATCCGTAGACTTTCATCTCTTGTTCTTTTCAGCCCTTTTTGCGCCTAAGTGTCCATGCTTCCGGTAAAACTTCAAATACCTTTAAGCATTTTAATCAGGTATTGAGATAAAACAAGCATTCGAGGACACTATTTCTATTAAAATGAAGCCCTAAATGAGTCCAATTTGTGGACTCATCACCTATCAAAGCGACCTTACCAACTTCAAACCAACAATAGGAGACCTATACCTCCTACCATAAAGAGCCTCAAATAAAGCCATCCAATACTACAATGATAGTTATTACTATAAGAAAACTCAATTAATGACAAATGGTCATTCAAATTACCCTTGAAATCAATCATGCAAGCTCTTAACATATCTTCTAAGTTAGGTATAGTACGCTTGGCTCTTCCATCAATTTGAGGGTGGAAAGTTCTGCTAAATTTCACTTGAGTACCAAGATCTTCTGAAATGACTTCTAAAATTGAGACGTAAATTGAGGACCACGATCGGAGATAATGGATAAAGGAACTCCATGTAAACTTATCATTTCCCAAATATAAAGCTTGGCATACTCCTCGGGCTGAAAATGAAGTCTTTATGAGAAAAAAAATGAATCTATTTTATCATTCGATCCACGATAACACAAATCAAGTCAAACTGACACCGAGTACGAGATAAACATGCCATACATGCCATATTTAAATCTTCCTACTTCCACGTAGGAATGCTAATATTTTTAGCCAAACCACCCAATTTCTGATGCTCAACTTTCACTTATTGACAATTCGGATATTTAGCCACAAATTTTGCAATATCCTTCTTCATCCCATTCCACCAATAGACCTCCCGCAAGTTGCGGTACATCTTGGTTTCTCCAACATGAATAAAATATCAAGAACTATAAGCTTCTATCAAAATTTGATTTCTCAACTCATCAACATTCGGGATACATAATCGACCTTGATATCGAAGGACACCATCACCTCCTTGGGAGAAAGTCTTAATAGCTTTTGTGGAAACCGACTATTTCAAGTCAACATAATCAGATCAAGATCTTTCTTAGCTTTAACATCCGATACAAGATATAATTTTAAATCATTTGAACAATGACTCCACCTTCATTGGAATCAGCCGAACACANCTATCAAAATTTGATTTCTCATCTCATCAACATTCGGGATACATAACCGACCTTGATATCGAAGGACGCCATCACCTCCTTGGGAGAAAGTCTTAATAGCTTTTGTGGAAACCGACTATTTCAAGTCAACATAATCAGATCAAGATCTTTCTTAGCTTTAACATCCGATACAAGATATAATTTTAAATCATTTGAACAATGACTCCACCTTCATTGGAATCAGCCGAACACACCAAATCGACCCAATTTATGAACATCACGAACTAACTACTTCTTACCATCCTCAACATGAGCAACACTATCCATCGATAGTCAACTAAGAGCATCTGTCACCACATTCGCTTTATCCGAATGACAGAAGACTCTCATGTCATAATCCTTTAATAGCTCATGCCATCTTATTTTGGCAAAGATTCAAATCCTTTTGAGTGAACACATATTTAAAGCTCTTATGGTCGGTAAACACATCTACATGAACACCATATAAGTAATGCCTTCAAATCTTTAGAGCAAACACCATTGCCACTAACTCCAAATCATGAGTCAGATAATTTTTTTCGTGCACCTTCTATTGCCTTGAAGCATGAGCGATGACTTTCCCATGTTGCATCAAAACACAACCAAGACCAATCCATAAATCATCACAATACATTACAAAGACATCTGATCCTTATAGTAATGCCAATATAGGGGCTGAAGTGAGTCTATCCTTCAACTCTTCTCACAAGCTTCCAACCATAGGAATTCACCTTCATTTGAGTTAATGTCGTCAAAGGGGAAGCAATAGAGGAAAATCCTTCCACTAACCTTCTATAGTAACTAGCCAACCCAAAGAAACTTTGTATATCTTAAGCGGATAAAAGTCTAGGTCGATTCTTTACTACCTCGATTTTCTTAGGATCAAATTAAATACATTTACATGAGACAATATGACCAAGGAAAGCAACAACCCTCAACCAAAATTCACATTTGCTAAACTTAGCATACAATTCCCGATCCTTCAGAACTTGCAACGTAATCCTCAAATGTTCAGCGTGTTCATCCTCACTCAGTGAGTAAATCAAAATATCATTAATAAATACAATTACGAACATGTCAAGATATTGCTTGGAGACCCTATTCATCAAATTCATATACACCGTCGGGGCATTAGTTAAACTAAAAGACATCACAAAAAACTCATAATGATTATACCAAGCTCAAAAAGCCGTCTTCGAAATGTCATTTTCCTTCACCCTCAATTGGTGATAACTCGACCAAAGCTCAATCTTAGAGAAGTAACTCGCTCCTTGGAGTTGATCAAACAAGTCATCTATCCTTGGAATATGATACTTATTTTTTATTGTGACCCTATTCAATTGTCGATAGTCGATGCACATTCAGAGGGAACCATCCTTCTTTCAAACAAACAATATTGGATCACCCCATGGTGAGATACTTGTTTTCAAGTTTTAAAAGAAATAAAAGACTATTTTTTTTAATAAAAAATCAATTTAACTAAATTTTTAAAGAAAAACCAATTTTATATAAGAGTCTCCACTTAATTTTAAGAAAAATCAAGAAAACTTTAAATTTTCAAAAGACTTTAAAACAGAAAAAGATCATTTGAAAATACCAAAGGGGGTTCGGGGTTCAAATTTACACTTCAAGAAGGTGTTAGACACTTGAACTGTCCGCTAACGCCCGGTTGTCTTGCGGCTTGACTAAGGGTTTTGACTAACTTTGACAAATAATTAAGTATAAGGCTATTTTAAAATATCATTTGAAAGGAAATAAACTTGAAATAATTTTTAAGAAATGATTTTTCATTTGACAAACAACATGAATAAATAAGTAATAAATAAAACATAAATATTTCACTTTAAAAAAAAGAAAAAAAAGAAGGCTATCTTTGGGAATTTAATTTAATTAAACCAAACAAAACAAAGGTTAGTTAATCCAATAACAAACAAAAATAGAAGAGGAAGAGAATAATTCGAACTTGGGCTCCTTGCCCAAATTCAACTATATTGGGTTTTCGGTCCACCTGTCCTAAGTCTAAAATTTGCTAAAATAATGGACATTGGCCCATTTAAATTACAAATTAGTTGCTGGTCATTTCATTGAGCCTTTGGGCCCAATTTTCACCTGGACCGGTTGTGCAAAAGATAGGCTTTAGCCCATTTTTGTGTCCTAAAGACGGTGTATACACTGATTGTATACCATTTTCGTGTTGTGCAAAAGATGGGCTTTAGCCAATTTGTGTCCAAAAGCCAGTGTATACACTGATTGTATACCAGTGTATACTGGCTGTATTTTGGCCCCTTTTTTTCTGCTTATGGGGCTCTATACCAAATGTTTACTGCCTATTTCAGCGTCCGAACACCTGTTTTAATTTTTTGACTCAGTATATTCATGTATACTACTGTAAACAGCATGTAAACAACTCGTTTTGGACTTTTTGAACACCTGAAGTTTCAATTTCCAGCTCCATTTGCTGCCCTTCAACCTGTAATTCTGCTACCAATTTCCAATTTTGACTCCAAAGAGGCAGGCTTGGGAAATGTTTGGGTTTCAAACGACCCAAAATGCCAAGGAGAAGGAGAGTCCACAATGGACTAAAAAAATAGAATTTTCACATACAAACGAAGTAAAGGAAAAGAGTTAATATATAATCCAAGTAAGATGAACAAAGAAAAAAAGATACGCTAATTATATAAAGAGAAAACAATGAGATATATATACCAAAATATAGTGCAAATTAATAGAAGTCAAAACAAGACATGCTGTAA
The DNA here is from genome assembly GCF_019186545.1 of Solanum stenotomum. Classification (NCBI taxonomy): domain Eukaryota; kingdom Viridiplantae; phylum Streptophyta; class Magnoliopsida; order Solanales; family Solanaceae; genus Solanum; species Solanum stenotomum. The sequence goes on from NC_064288.1 coordinate 14,627,489, forward strand.
ATCAAACTAGAGACCTTTAAATCAAATCAAATTACGAAAATAAAGCGTGTAGATAGACTACTATTGTAAATAAATAGGTCAACACACAACTTATGTACTACATTATGCCACAAAAATTTAAAGGGGATCTTTATACGGTGGTATCTAAATGAACAAAGATAGATATGATCAAGTTCACATTAATTTTAAGAGAAAAATAGTCCGATCTACTTCAAATACCCATTCATCAAGACATGCTAAAGAGAGGACGATACTAATACTCATCAGTGCCTTGAACAATAAGAACAATATCTACAACTATACAGTAAGCTAACTAAGAAAATGGAGAAGTAGTTATCAGTGAGCAATCTTAAGATGTAAATGAAGTTGTTTTAAAATATACACAAAGGCTTATATCATCACAGATCTCCAAACCCAAGTCAATCATATAATTGTGAGGAAAACGAAACTACCTATCATATTTTAGCAAACAACTAACGACTAGAAGAATACTAACACAAGACTCTAGAAAGGATAAAACACATTTGAAGAAAATCAACCCAAACCTCATGAAAACCCAGGACAAGACAATGATAAGGAATACATGCTATGAAGTTCACATTTGAAATTGCAAATGGTAGGCATTTTCCGACTAAAATCTAAACAAAATGGAGACCTAAATTCAATTCAAACACGACATGCTAAGCAGTGAAAGGAGAGTAAAATCAGAGCATGGAAAAAAACAGCCAAATATCATTAAATCGAAAGTAACTTGGACGTAAACACTAAAATTTAGTCTTATCTCGACCTAAGGGTAAAGATGATAGAGATCCAGCAGCTTGAAACAGATAGCTTTTCGACTCATTTTAAACTCAGCTTCTAGTTACAACAAACTTGAAATAAAAACTCAGAATGTAGGATAACAAGACATATACGACCAATACTGTTAGAAATAAAGTTTAGAGATGCAAACAACTAATAGATAAACTATACTACTTAATTGAATATAGATGGAGCAAATACCATAAAAAAATGGAGATAAGGAAGTAAGACTACTCAGATCACATGATTTTACTAACTAAAAAAAATGAAAACCCCTCACATATCAGACTAAGAAAACAAGCAATAAAGAGATAATGAAAAACAACCTTCGTATATCCGATAAAGAAAACGAAATCACCTATAGAAGATGATTCCAAATTTCATTACTCAATCGTAACTTCAAGACGAGAAACAGTGAAATTGTAACACCCCATAAATTTTTTGAACTAAAACTTGAACCATCCTTCGATGTGAGTAGAATTTTATTGAGAAATTTAAAATCTCTTGAGTGTTAAGGTCACTAGATGTAGCACCTTGAGTTACAAAAAGAACTAAAGAGAATTCATTCAAGTCATTCCTAAGTTTTTCTAAGTTTTGGGTCAACTTCAAACGACTATAACTTTTAGAACATGATGAGTTGGGTGGCCCATAAGATATCAAATGAAAGTTCTTTGAATTATATTTCCAACGCCACCGAGTTTGCTAAGTTTCGAGTTTGGGTGAGTGAGATATGCCTTTTTGAAGTCAGGCTGTCCAGTTAAGGAAAGTTACCCGAAAATTGTGAGGCGTATTTTGGTCTTTTCCTTCCCCAATCAAAAGTAATTCGTTTTTAGTAAGGTTTTGAGGGTCTAAACTGATTAAGTTCAGTTTTATAATCATAATATACGCCTAGGGTTTTAGTTGAGAGTTCAAGAAGAGAAAAGAAGAGAAAAGAGGAGAAAAGAGGAAAGGATCAAGGCGTTTGTCGAGATTATTGAGAGTTGTAGTGGATTTTTGCCGTGGGTTTGATCACTAAGAGGTATGTAAGTTTTCATAGTGTTGGGTTCATTCACTCACACGCCAATCATGAGTTTGTTTTACGAATTTCATCCATAAGTTTGAGTATGTTGAGTTCTTGATAAGTGTTCTTGAAGTTCATTCTAAATCTTATTTTATCGGGGTTTTGATGAATTCTTGAGATGAAAGTTAGTGATTTAAGGGTTGTTTTGAGTGGATTAGTGTGTACATATGTTTAGTATTTGATTCTAAGTGATTGAGGAAGAAATCATTCGATTCTAGTCGAATTAAGATTAGAAAACGAGTAGAAAAATTCATCAAAATTGTCTGGGGGAATGGTGGCGCGACGCGCCACGGATGCGCCAGCAGGGCTGGCGTGGAGCGCTAGCAGTACATGAAGATAGTGCCTCTGAAGTTTAGGGGCTGGCGCCCCGCACTAGCAGTGCACCAAGGTCGCCTGCCCCCACTCCTTTTCTGTCGGTTGTCTCGTTTGAGTTCCTTTGAAGTGTAGTTTCACCCCTTACGATTCTAACTACTCTAAACTAGTTCTAAACACCTAGAAATCATTCATAACATTAATCATAACCTTGAATTCATAATTCAAATTCAAGGTAGAGTTAAGAGTTAAGTTTTGAGAGTTCTTTCAAACATTTTGAGAAAGTCCCTTTGAGTCTTTTTGAGGAGTCTTCTACAATTTCTAATAACTTGTTTCAAAACTCGAGCAAGTGAGTATGAGAATGACGAGAAGGTATTCATGAGTTTACATTATCATCACGAGATCCTTCATATCATGAACATAACTCTTGAATTCATAATTCAAATTAAAGAGAGAGTAAAGAGTAGAGTTCAAGAAAGTCTTTGAGTTCAATTGTGAATCCTTTGAGATCAACTATTGATTCGAGCTAAGTTTTGAGGAAGTAAGTATGAGAATAAGAAGAGTCGTATACATGAATTTCATATTGTTATTTAGACCCTCGAGTAGAGTTGTTCATGCCCATAAATTCCGCATGAACTTCATAAATTGAGCATCTTTGAGTGTTAAGGTCACTAGATATAGCACCTTGAGTAACAAAAAAATTAAAGATAATTCATTCAAGTCATTCCTTAGTTCTTTTAAGTTTTGGATCAATTTCAAATTATCATAAATTTTAGTAAAAGATTAGTTACGAGACCCATAAGATATGAAATCAAAGATCTCTGAGTCCTCTTTCCAACACCACCTAGTTTGCTAATTTTCGTGCTCGTATGAGGGAGATATGCTCGTTTGAAGTCAGGCTGTCTATTTAAGGAAAGTTACCCGGATTTAATAGGGTTATTTTTGTCTTTTCCTTACCCTATTAGATTTAATTCATTTTTAGTAATAATTTAGGGGTCTAAACAGATTAGAATCAGTTTCATTCATCCCCAATACGCTTAGGGTTTTAGAAGAGAGTCCAAAAAGAGAAAAAAGGAGAAAAGAGGAAGGGTTCAAAGCGTTCGTCGAGATTCTTTAGTTTCGTTGCGGATTTTCGCCAAGGGATTGATCCCTAAAAGGTATGTGAGTTCACATAGCATTGAATTCATTCACCCATGCGCCAATCATGATTAATTCAATGTAATTTCATTCTTGAAAGTAAGAGATATGAGTTCCTTATGAGTCTTGTTAAAGTTTCATTCATAATCTTGATTTTTGAGGTTTTGATGAGTTCTTGAGATTATCGTTTAAGTTTTAAGGTTGTTTTTTAGTAGATTATTTTACACTAATGTTGGGTATTCGAATCTAAGTGATTGGAGAAGAAACCATTCGATTCTAGGTGAATTGGGGGTTAGAAAATGATTAAGAAAATTCGTCAAGTTTTCTGGGAAAAAGGTATGCCACTCAGTACGCTATGACTTTCCTTCTGTAGTTTTGGCTCTAGGACGCCACACCACTCAGTGCGCTATGACTTTCCTTCTGTAGTTTTGGCTCAGAGGCGCCACGCCACTCAGTACCTATGTTTTTTAGTTGATTTCTACACTCTAAGGTACGTTTAAAAACCAAGAGATCATCCATAACATGAGATCATAACCCTTGAATCCATAATTCAAATTCAAGGTATAGCTAAGAGTTAAGTCTTGAGAGTTCTTTCGAACATTTTGAGGAAGTCCTTTTGAGTCTTTTTTAGGAGTCTTTTACAACTTCTAATAACTTGTTTCAAGAATAGAGAAAATGAGTATGAGAATGAGGATAATGTATTCATGAGTCTACATTATCATCATGATATCCTTCGTATTATGAACCATAACTCTTGAATTCATAATTCAAATTCAAGAGAGAGTTAAGAGTAGAGTTCAAGAAAGTCTTTGAGTTCAATTGGGAATCCATTGATATCAACTATTGACTCGAGGTAAGTTTTGAGGAAGTAAGTATGAGAATAAGAAGAGTCGTATACATGAGTTCCATATTGTTATTTAGACACTCGAGTCAAGTCGTTCATGCCCATAAATTCCGCGAACTTCATCAATTGAGCATCTTTGAGAAGAGTAGTATCTTCAAGTTCTAATTTCTTAAGCATTGAGTTCCTAACCCTTTAGGGATTATATTCCTAATCGTAGGATTACTACATATTACCCATCAAGGTCCTTGAGTTGAGTAGTTCATGCCCATAATTCCGCATGAACTCCCCGAGTCGAGCATTCTTTAGATGAGTAGTATCATTGACTCCTTGAATTTTGGAGTTGTTGAGTTCCAAGTACCGAATTCTATGCATGTTTATTGAAAACCTTGAATTGAGTCGTTCACCTCCATAATTCGGCATTAACCCTATTTTAAGAAGTCTTTTTACAAATTGTTTTAAAACTTGTTTTAAAGACTTGAACACTGAGTTGAGGAAGAGTAGAGTTGAGTTCATTTTCTTTAAAATGATATATGAGAATTAAGTATTCCCAAGAGTAAATGTTTTTATATTTAAGATGAGAGAAAACTGAGATTTCCAAAAGAGTTTTGAGCAGTTTGAGTACCATATTTTTTTAGAAAAAGATTTTTGAGTAACAATCTCAAATCACAGAAAGAGGAAATGTTTTCTTTAAAACATAATGAGCTAAGTTATATTTTGGGAGTAGTATTGAGCACCGATATGGAGGAGATTTCAGATAACTCACAACCCCCATAAACCATGTAGCTAACATGGTAGAAAGGGTCATACTTTTTAGATGATTTCTTAATATTTTTAGCGTAGACTAGTGGATCCACTTAGTGAGTAGGTCCTATACCTTGGCAAAGTATAGGATAGTTATGGCAGCGTGGGCGAGCCGATGTATCATCATATAGCTCATACTGATGGTTGTCAGTTAGAGAATCTCCCATAGAGATATGTTGTATTCTTATATACACAGAGTTTACTTAGTATATTTATATACAAACTGAGTTAATATTGTATTCTTCAATACATTGAGTTGCTATATACTATTTTAAAAGCTTTACATATATTGCATCTTTTATTGTTTTTTTACATTAAGTTGAGTATACAGAGTCGAGTATCTTATCATTGAGTTGAGTATACTAAGTTGAATATCTTATCATTTAGTTGAGCCCTAATTTCTCTGAGTTGAGTTGAACTATGTTTCTTGAGTTGAGTTGAGTGAGTTGAGAAGAGGTAAGCATGTTTCTTTTCCATCAGTTCAAGTTTATGTTTATATTTTAGAATTTTCCTTACATGCTCATACATACTATATACTAACTCCATTTGGCCTTCATCTTTTCTGATGCAGATACAAATTAAGGGTCATCAACAGAAGCTTCGTTAAGACCACTTGCAGTTCGAGTTAGCTATGGTAAGCCTCCTTGCTTCTAGAGGGTTCCATTTACTTTCAGTTTAGTCAGGATGTCATGGGTCTTGTCCCGACTTCCATATTTGTCATTTAGAGGCTTCATAGATAGACAATAGAGTTTGAGAAGTCTGTTTCATTTATTTTGTTAAATGTTTTAAAGACTCGTGTTGCCTATTTCAGGTGTGTTGAATGTTTTATTATATTAAGAGTTAATTAGTTGAGTTAAAGCTTTGTATTTGAGTTCAATCAATTTAATTTAATATTTAAGCTTTTACATACTTAGGTTAGTCTTCCGCTTGTAGTTAGCCAGGATGAGGGTTCGCCCAGCAATGTTTCTCGAGTGCCGGTCACTTCCAGGGTGTAGACTCAGGTCGTGACAAAAATAAAAAGATTCTAACAAGGAGAAATGACCTCGAGACCAAACAGAACCATCAAGCCTTAAAAGAAAATGAAACCAAACAACAACATTTGAATAACAAACAAGTTACAACACTGATTTGCAGCCGACAAGTCAAAATACTCTAAAAATTCTTACATTCGAACGACTCGCAACGGTCAAGAAGTAAACAGTCCTCACATCAGCTGAATAGAAAGATTACAACATAAAACCATAAAACTAAGCAACTATTAGCTCACGATGAAAGAAACTAAAATAAGAAATGGAATATTACCTTTTTGAAGGCAGCGACTGAGACAACATGAGCAAGGGAGCAGCTTTCGACGACCACAATGGGAGCTTCTGAGAATTTTTTATGAATGAACAAGAGAATGAAACTAAGATTGAACTGATTCTCTTCTCTATTTTGAATATATTTCATATGTATTTCTATACCTCTTTCTTACTAAGTTGTTCTCTCTGTGTATCCGTTAATGCCCATCGAGAAAAGGAATAGAAGAGGGCTTTTATAGAAGGGAAATTAGGGTTTGATTTTGGGAGGAAAACTGAGGGTATCAGATAAGAATAAGGGACAAATTGAACTTCGAATTCAAACCTTTTTCTCTTTTTGATCAGGAAAAGTTGATCCTTCATCAATTTTCAACAGCTTCCAACGGATTTTCAGGGATTTGGAGGCCAAAGCAAGCAAAGTAGGTGGTATCATTTTTCGGTGCGGAACTGGTAGTTGGTGAATTCATGAAAGTGGTAGTGTGGTAGATGGTAGTGTGGTAGGTAAGTATTTTATTTTAAAGATTTTATTATAATATTCTTTTGCTAAGTGTCTTAATCTTGATATCTCTTTAATATTATTTTTTGGTAGTGCTAAATTCATGGTAATATGTAATAATATTTATTGTAATATTCTTCCGATAGTTGTTTTAAT